>NC_080742.1:92510973-92814004 GCF_020826845.1 Diceros bicornis minor | reverse complement strand
CTGACTCTCCCCACTCCCAACATCTTCTTTCGTCTTTAGCTGAGGATGGTATTGAAGGTGAGGGCTTCAGCCATTTTGGCAAGTTACTTGGTTTTCCTGAGTTTCCCCCATGTATACATGGTATTAAGCTTTTGCTTTTCTCCTGTTAATCTGTCTCATGTCAATTTAATTCTTAGACCAGCCAGAAGAACCTAGAAAGGATAGAGGAAAATTTCTTCCTCCCCTCTGTCATTGACCAAAACGTTGTTATATGGCTTCTGACTGTACACACACATATATACATATATAGAGGGAGAGACTATCTAAATACAGTCATGTGCTGCATAACGACATTTTGGTCAATGAAGGGCCATATACACAATGGTGGTCCCATAAGATTACTACCATGTATATAGCTTAGGTGTGAAATAGGGTATACCATCCAGGTTTGTGTAAGTACATTCTGTGATGTTCACACTACAAAATTGCCCACACTACATGACTGTAACACACACACATTTATTCATATAGTTATATCTACACCTATATCCATACCCATGTCTTTATCTATATGTAACTTTCCATGATTTAGAAAATCATGAGAAGAGGAAATAGCAAACCAAAGATAAGAGTTTCCCATGAATTTCTTTGGCATTGCACAAATTTTACTTTTTTCCTATTCCTAACACATTTTGGCTTTGAGTACAACAACCTACATATAGTAGTTCAGTGACTATTTCTTGATTAATTTGTTTTTCAGTACTGACTGCACGTGTAAACTTAAATATGTGGCCTAGTCATCACTCCAATAGTATTTATAATCATGTGTATTGTAAAAATAATTTACCCATATGTTCAGGAACTCCTGCTTTAGGCTGCCGAAGATGACAGGATTTTTTTCTAGACATGTTCAATGACCCCAGAGTCAACTTGATGCATTAACTGCAGCTTAACCATTTTTCTCATATATACCTCAAGAAAATCTATAGCTAGTTAGATGAACTGGAACATAGTAAATACAAACTAACTTTTTCGATAAGTCTTGCTAGCAAACCAAAGCTCAAAGATCACTCAGGATTTTAGCTGGCAGATGTTTGCAAAGGGTCATTTACATCTGATAAGGTACAAATACCTGTTTCCACTTAAATCACTTAAAAAACAGGTGTAAAAAGGTGAATTCTGCCATCTTCCTTAAAATTTCTAATGACTTCCAGCTGGTAAATAAAGAAACAGCATATAATTTTATCAAAAGTTGTCTGTGCTCTACTGAATTTTTCCGTTTTTAGAAATCCTGAGTCTCAAAAATTGGAATTAACTTTTCCACATCTCTGTAGGGAAGAAAACTTTAAAAGCATATTTTTTGATGGTTTCAAAATCACCTCTGCTTTACTTTAATTAGTTTTTCAGAGTTAATGCATATTCATTTTATGAGTGAAATACAACTATGGCTTTATTTTCAATGAACTCACTTGTATAGAGCCTTCAGACTTTATTCTGATCAATAGAAAAGCTATTGGACTTTATACACAGTAAACAAGAAATCCCATATGAGACTATGAAATATATTCACTATTTCTATCATTTCTTCTTTCTACTTTACTATCTAATAATTATGGAAACCAGCTAGAAAATAACCCAAGGTCACAAAGTCCAAATTCTTCATCTTACAGGTGAAATATGCAAGGGAAAAAATATTTAGTAGAAGAAAAAATTTATACTTTAGGTATCTTGGTTCAGTCCTATGCTTGTGTTATTATAGCTCAGTGTTTCTGACATGCTATTCTATCCCTCATTTCAAATATAAACACCCATTTCTGCACAAAATGTTAATTGTTCAGCTTACACATTATACTCATGCAATTCATCAAGGATCTGATGGTAATTTTTATAAGAAAGACATATTGTCTTGCCTAATTTTCACAAAATGAAAGTAGGGGAAGTTAATGAATAAGGTCCCTCAAAAAAGAGTTGAAAGCAATTTGTTTTCATACTTCATGAAATACAATTTCATACAATTTTATTTTCAACTAAAATCTTTTCAGTTCTTTAGTTTAAGCTCATAATATCTGCTCTGGAATGAATCCGGGATTAGGCAGTTAGGTATGTGTGTGTGTTTGGGGGTTGGGCGTGGTTTGCTCTGAATAGGAGGAGATACGTCAAGAATAGGAGCCATATAGGCCACTTTTGAAGAAACCGAGTTCATGTGTATGAGACATTGGGAAAGTCTCCCCATATGGAGTCCCTGTCTGATTTCCAAGCATACTTGTTAGTACAGGTGCCTCTGAGGACACCGGGCATCTCGCATGGCCACTTGCTTTCAAGTGCGCTTTCTCACTATAGTTTTCCCGAATTTCTGACAATAGATTCAATGACAGATCCTTTCAGAGAGCAAAATGGAGGCATATTTATCCTTCCAGTAGGTACAGCATATCACTTTTCTCCTCTAACCTATCACATGGGTTGTTCTAATGATATGCTTTGAAATCCACACTCTTATTAAAGTAAAAGTTTATTATTTCTGATAAAGGTTACAAATGGAATAACATGGTGTAAGCTATTATTCCTTTCTCTGCCTGTTATAGGGTATATATTTGGCACGAGATTCCATAGGTTCATATATTCTCAGATGTAGCAAGTACTTTAATGACATGCACACTTCCACAGATAGATCATGTGTGATTGATCAGCAATGGGTCCCAAATCACTAGCTTAGAAAACATAGAAAAGCCAGTCAGATCAGACCCAGAGTAGATCAGATGGCTTAGAGATGCAACTTCCCTGATTTGGCAAATGGGTTTTGTGTCTTCGATGCTCTACTTTATGAAATTAGAAATATGGGACATTAAAATTTTGGCTAGAACTCAAGACAACTGTTTGGAGATGACCTTTGGCCAAGTACAGTGTCATTCTTTATGGGAAAACTCCATGTCCACCTTTGGAAATCTTGTTATTTATTCAATCTTAAAGCTAAAAGTTTGAGTTTTGAACTCAGACATGGATTTAAGTCCAAGTTTTGTCTTTTTCTCTGTTATGATCTAGTCCACTGAACTCTCTGTCCATTTCCACATTGGTAAAAAGGGATAAATAAAAGGAACCTATATCTTTGAATGGTCATGTAGATAACTCATATTAAGTATTAGATATTATCTGCATTTTGATGATTTTGATGATTTGATTTAGAACTTCTTAACACTCACAGTTTGGTCATGGTGAGATGTTGAGGTTTTTGGAATGTTTCTGATATCCATATCCATATCTGTGTTCATATGCACATACATATCATTCACCAGGCACATGCTATTCCAAACATGAGCATTCCTCTTTTATCATGCAACATATAAATACATCTAAGATATTGTAGAGTTAAATGAATAAATATATAGCATGTATTCATTCAACAAATATCTGAGTGCCTACTGAACTTTAGGATCCTGCCAATACTGAGTGAACATTTTAGTAAGTAAAGTTATACAATAAATACACAAATAAAAGAAATAATTTCAGATATTGTGAGTGTTACAGTGTAAAATGAGTAAAGTAATACAAGAAGAAGTACTAATAATAGTTGCACTGGAGCATCGAAGACACAAAACCCATTTGCCAAATCGGATATAGGAGGGACTGATATTTAAATTGATTCATGAGTGATGAGAAAGGGCCAGCTGTGTGAAGACCTAGGGAAAGAGCATTCTAGCCTGAAGAAAAAACAATTAGAAGTCATAGGCCAACAAGAAAGAAGACCAATATAGCAGTAGAGACCAGGTAGGGTCACAGGGCTTTGGTAAAGCATACGAATTTTACTCTAATAACAATGGGAAGCTATTTAAAAGTGCTAGAAATACAAGTCTGAAAAATATTTTACTCCTTGAACATTTTGAAGGAATCACTTTTTCTTTTCCTTTTCACCATTTTTTGGGGAGACTACTCTTTTATTTTTCACTACAATATAACTCATTAGCAAATCTCTTGGGATCTACTTTTATAGTATACTGTGAATATGACCAAACCTCCACCTTTACCACCTTGTCTTAGGTTACATTCCCAGTATATGGACTCTGAGAAAGAGATTCACATGTAGGAAGTTTATTAAAGGTGCTCCTTGGAGGCAACACCTGTGAAGGAGTAAAGACAGAAGGATCAGGTGGAGTTGAATTACTATTCAATCACAAGAAAAGATTCCAGCTGATACTACAGGCATCTCTGGAGCTGGACCATCATCATAGTTGTCCCATCTTGAGGCAAGAGTCCCAGGCTTTTAGACTTTCTTTTTTTTTTTGATTTTTTTTTTTTTTTGAGGAAGATCAGCCCTGAGCTAACATCCGTGCTAATCCTCCTCTTTTTGCTGAGGAAGACCAGCTCTGAGCTAACATCTATTGCCCATCCTCCTCCATTTTCTTCCCCAAAGCCCCAGTAGATAGTTGTATGTCATAGGTGCACATCCTGCTAGTTACTGTATGTGGGACGCAGCCTCAGCATGGCTGGAGAAGCGGTGCGTCGGTGCGCAACCGGGATCCGAACCCGGGCCGCCAGTAGCGGAGCGCGCACACTTAACCGCTAAGCCACAGGGCCGGCCTGCTTTTAGACTTTCTATATCTAGCAATGACTGTGATTAGAGTACCCTCAGAGGAGGTGGCATGACCTTGGGCCAGGTGATACTCTTAAGCGGATAGCAATCCCTGGAGAGAGCTTCAGCTGAGAGCTCTTAGTCACAAACACTCACAGTAGCTGGAGGAATAGGGATCTGGATGGTGTGCCACGACATTTACTTGACCCAATTACTTCAAATAATACATCCTGGGGAAAGCTCTTGAGGATTCACTTGGTCTCTTTTCCTGGGAAAAGCAACATGAAGAACATTAGTGGGTGAACTCATAGTCACGCAAAATGCCTTGATCTGGCACTCTCCTTCTTCCTGGACCCAGTGGTAAGTGAGGAACTATTTCTCGATTGATGTCTAATTCTCCACAGAGAACAGCATGTCCTAGCTTAGCATGCTGTGAGTCTACATTGTGATTCTACATTTGGGCTTCCCATAAACTGTACACTGGACCTTTCCCCACCACTGAGATGGCAACTTGCATCGTGGCCTGAATTTGCTGTAGAGCCCTGTCTTGCTCTGTACTCTGCTCAAAGCTGGCAGTTTTTGTGTCACTCAGTAAATTAGTCTGAGTGATAGTCTCAGGCAATATACTTCTTCCAAAACCTGCAGAAACAAACAAAAAATTGAGTAACTTGAAGAGTTATTATGAATGTGAATTAGACCAACTATGTAAAAATTTAGAACTGAAGTTGACTGATGAAAATAGTAAGAAATGTAATTTTGATGAGACCTAGATTGATGTGGTGCTAAGAAATATGATATTGATGGGACATCAATTTATGAGAATGAATCTTTAGTTGTTCTCTAAAATCTAGGATAATTCTGGGGCTGGCCCAGTGGCGTAGTGGTTAAGTTCATTGGCTCTGCTTTGGCGGCCTGGGGCTCACAGGTTTGGATCCCAGGTGTGAACCTACACACCACTCATCAAGCCATGCTGTGGCTGTGTACCATATACAAAATAGAGGAAGGCTGGCACAGATGTTAGCTCAGGGACAATCTTCCTCACCAAAAAAAATAAATAAATAAAATAATAATTATAAAATAAAATCTAGGGTAATTCATATTGAAGAAATAGAATATATTTTAAAGAATTTCCTATATATATTTCCAACTACTTTTGCAAGTTCCTCAAAAAAAAAGGGAGTTACACAATGTGGTGGTCTATGGCCAGGCCAGTCACATGAGAGCCTCTAATAGATCCGATCACAGTAAAATATAAAATGTGCGATTATACAATTATGGTCATGTAAATACTTCCTTAATGGGAATTATGTAGACCCCTGAGCGCTGACATGCTCCTCCAACCCTCTGACAACTGCTACCATATCTTCCCTCTTGCTATCCTGGTCCGTACTCTTGAAATTTGGATTTTCTGCTTTCCATTTTTTTTCTACATTTCCAAATCATTTCTATACATAGTCCAATTTTCTTTCCATCCCAAACAGTTCATTAAAATAGTTCTTGCTAAAGCCACTAAAGTTCATTTTTATTCTTCATCTTACCTGACAACTCAGAGGCATTCAACATTATTGACCATTTCCTATTTCTTTAAGCAATGTTCCTTTGTTTTTTTGTGATATCAGACACTCATTTTATTTCTTTACTTAGTTGCTTATTATACTCTTTTGATAGCTCTTCTTCCTTTCTCTGGAATTTAAGTAAAGTGGTCTTAGGCCCTCTTCACTTCTTAGCCCGTGTTTGTTTCCTACAAAATCTCATCTAAGCCTTAGCTTCAACTACTTTTTCTCTGCTAATACTCCTACTTACTAGCCCTGTCGGATATCTGACAATAATTTCAAGCTTGACATGTCCAATAAGTATTTGTTGATGTCCAAATAACTTATATTTTAAAGCAAGGCCCTTTTCAAATGTTTCTTGGCTCAGTGAATGATACCACTATCAATTTAGTGGTTCAAACAAATATGTAAAAGTCATTGTCTTAGTCAGTTCTGGCTGTTATGACAGAATACTGTAGACTGGGTGGCTTAAACAACAAATATTTTCTCTCACAGTTCTGGAAGCTGGGAAGTCCAAGATGAAGGTGCTGGCAGATTAAGTGTCTGGTGAAAGCCTACTTCCTGGTTCTTCCTGGTTTGTAGACAGTCATCTTGTTTTATCCTCACATGGAGGAAAGAGAGACCATCTCCTTCCTGTCTATTCTTCTCAGTGCACTAATCCCACTACTGAGGGCTCCACCCTCATGATCTAATTGTTTCCCAAAAGCCCCACCTCCAAATACCATCACATTGGAGATTAGGGCTTCACAAATGAATTGGGGGGGGTGGATATAAAAACATTCATTCCGTATCAGTTGACTTCAATGCTTCACTCTCTCTAAAACAGACAGACAACCAAGCAAGCAACCCACCAATAAACTGCCTAGATTCCCTTTATTATATCGATCAAATGCACCTACTTATATTCTCTGCTATCACCATGGTGGCTAAATTATCGTCATCTCCTCATGGACCACTGTAAAGATCTCACTACTGGGTTTTCATGTTAACAGGACCACACTTCAAAGCCATTTTTTACAAATAGGCCAAGTAATCTTTTAAAATGCAAATCTGATCTTATTGTCCAGCATTTAGAAACCATTTAATGCTGTCTCATTGACCTTAAATGAAAGATCAAAGTCCTTAATAAAGTCTGCAGAGTCCTTCCTCCCTGCCAAGCCTCATCTCGCTTCAGCTACCTCATTTCACTTCAGCCACACTGATCTTCCCTTTCTTCAAATATGCTAGTTTCCTCCATGCAGATATTTTGCCCCTGATTTTCTTTTCTGCTAGAAAGTTTTGTTCTTACCACCCCATCAATCAGCCCCAATTTGCCTGGTTAATTCCTACTTATCCATCAACCTTATACTCGATTGTCACTTTCATAGAGAATGATTTCTATGGTAGCATATCTGGTAAAATCTCTTTGCTTTATAGTAACATACATGTTCCTTTACTTCTGAATATTTATATCAGGTTGTATATTAATGTGATTGTTTTATTTCCCTCTTTGTGCTCCATTAAAATAAAAGCTTCATGAAAACAAGGTCCCTGTTGATTTTTGCTGGGTTGATTTATTTCCCCAAATGTAGCCTATTATCTGACGTAATGTAGATACTCAATTATTTCTTTAATGACAAAATGAGTGTATGAATAATGCAGTCTGTGACCAATATCTTAGGTGATTTAGAGATGATTAAAACATTTCACAATGAAAAAAATTTACATATCAAAAATAACACAAAAAGAAGACTATACTAAAAACCTATTAAGGGAGGCCTAATTAGATCCTCATAAACCTCCTGGATGGATTGTATTTCCTAGTCACATTGTATGACCAAATTCATGGCACTTTGAACATAGTCACTCCTTCACTTGAGCACTGGCCAGTTGAAAGAGAGATTTTTAGATGCTGGTGTGAGAGGAACATTGGCCTGGAGGAGGAAAGGGCCAGGGACCAAGGGTTGGGAATAGAATGGAATGGTGGAGAGTTCAAATTGTTACTCTTCGTCTATCATACACAGTTCTGGTCAGATCATTGTCTGTCATTTGTTAATACAAAGGAACAAAACAGCAAAGCCAGCTGTAGATAGCAAAAATGGTTCACCACCTGCTGTATAGAGGATAGAGTAGAGATTCAATTGCAAAGAACCCAAGCTGAGAGATAGTCTATGAACATACAACACTGACTTACGATTAAAGAAAGAAAAACAGAAATGTCAGAATAGAAGGGACTTCTTTAATTTGATGAAGACAAAATATCAAAAATCTACTGCAAGGATCATTTTACATGTAGAAATGCTGATGATGAATTCCTTTAAGTACTAAAAGAAGACAAGGTTGCCTACTTGCCTATCACCACTAGTGTTCAACAAAGTATTGGAGATCCTGGGTTAAACAATAAGCAATGAAGTGAATATTAAGTGAAATAAGCGAGAAAAGGATCAGAAGGGAAGAGACTATATTATTTTTATTATATAGTTTCAATACATAAAAATCAATAGCATTCCTCTCTACCGGTAAGAATCAACAAGAAAATAAAGCAAGAATAGGAAACCATTTCAAATAACAATAAACTCTACAGAGGATCTTGGAGATTATCTATAATAAAATGCACACCATTTTATGGAGAAAACAGTTAATGTTTAGATTTTAGTAAAACAAAATATATAGATCTCAAATGCATAAAAGTTAAACAAAAAGTGAGAAACTCAATGTTATTCATAATATAATATCACTTATGTAAATTAAAGCACACATACGACTGAGGAGAATATCATCCAAGGATTTACACTTAAATAGATACATGGAAGATGGACTTAAAAAGACCTGCTGGACACACATTAGGGTAGTTGCTTATAGGAAGGGGATGAAATTGGAGATGGGGGTTGAAAGAAAAATACACACTTTAAAAATTAAAAAAAAATCTGTCTTTGTTCTTGAAATGTTAGTTTTATTACTTCTTAAGAATAAATGGGCAAGTAACACTTAAGCATGGATCAGACAGACCTTTTTGTTCTTGGATCTGAGTCTTCAGGATTCCATATTATTTATGATTTTTTAATGTTAGACTATCAGCTGGCTTTTCTTTTTAACAATCTCCATAATATAATTTGTCAGTTTTGGACTTTTATCTATCAACTTCTTCAACATTTTATCCGGATTTCTTTTTAGTTTGCCATCATGGTGGTCTAAATGTCCAAAAACAGTAGGAATCATGGGTAAATTTACTGCACATTTCTAAAGTAACCTCGCCCACATACTGATTGATTCACATAGTTGCTTAACATTTGATACTAAATGCCATATAAATGCAGCCAAAATGCTTTGACTATACCTCGATGATAGGTACATAAAGTTATAAGTTATAAATTAATTATCAAATATGACAACAATAATAATAAATTAGAAGAAATAGAAAATCAGTTACGTCAGAAAGATGACCACATATGATTCAGATTCAACAATTATGTATTTATTGGTATATTAATATAAAATAATGTATTTTTTGTTTAATTCTCTTAAAATTCTTTTTAATATAGGCTTTGTTAATTTCATTCACTATATGAAAGACTCAGAGAAACTGAGTTAACTGTGTACATTTAGATTTTTAAAATTGGAGGCAGAATTTAAACTCAAGAACTCTAAATTTCAAGTTTATAGGTTTTGAACATATCACCTCTTAAGATAATGAAGAATACAGACATATGTCATCCTGACTCAAGCATAAACTGAGTAAAAGGAGGTCACCTATATATACATAAAGGAAAGCCAAAAATTTAGGTAATGATTTCTTTCCATATAAAAAATTAAACATTAAGTGAAGTGAAATTAAATAGAACAATCTTTACTGTTGAAAAAGAATCTCTTTGAAATATTTATTCTCTCTTTCTAGACTGAATAGCCTTAGGCAGAAACAAAAATGGAGATATACAACTGTGGTGAACCACAGCCAGGCTAGGCACATAGGCACCTCTAATTGATACAATGACTCAGTAAAATATAAACTGTGTGATTATACAATTATGACCCTGTAAATATTTCCTTACATGGGAATAATGTAGACCCTTGGGTACTGACATATCCCTCCAACCATCCAGCCAAATGTGGTATAAAAAGAAAGGGCTAATGCCTATACTTCTGGGCTCTCTCATCTGTGGGTAAGGCTTCCACAAGGGCTGCTTAGAGCAGAAAAAATTGAGTATACTTTTATGAAGAATAAAGGAAAATAGCAGTGAGCCACATCCGCTTCTATTAAATTTAATGTGATGTGAATCTTTTGCACTTCTTGTCTGCTATGCTGATAGCAACCAAAATGAAGACAGTTTGCCTTTTTCTCCATTCCTTAAAACTGGAAGAACCTGGGACTGGTCTGGCATAGCTGAATCATACTTGGTATCAGGACCTGTCAATCACTGCCTCAGTGCCTTCTCGGGTTTTGACAATTAAAAGTCTCAGGCTGCATTTTAGGTTATCCAGAAAATCTATTTTGGTTTTCTGCTGAGATCTGCCCTAACTGAATAGCATCCTTTATCTGCACACTTTTGTTGCTTTTTATTTGCATTGAAATGGGCCTGCCTCATGTCCCAAATCCCTTATAGTCCCTCTGTGTGCAGTCAATTACACTGAAAAAGCTAATTTGTGCTAAGTTTTTAATGGTCTATTTTACTGCTCTTCTGAGAAATCATATTTATCTACAATACCAATCCCAAGTAATATGGTCAACCTGAAAGAATTACAGTACCATTGGAGGACAAGACTAATGAAAGCATTTCACAGAATGAACCACACTTATTTGCCCTCCTAAATCTCTCAGAATGGTTCAGAGAAGAGGCATCTATAGGGAGAGTTTCAGAAGAAGTTGGTTGATGTGATTGTTGCTGCTAGAACACTAAAGATAATAATTGCTCAGAGACCTCACATTACAACCCGGTTCTTGTCTATTCCAGCATCTGATTATCTCAACACACTGAATCCTCCCATTTCAATACACATAGCATGATCCCTCAGGCCTCTGTGCCTTGTCATAGACTATTCCCTTTGCTTGCCTTGTCCTTTCTCTTTCTTGTGAAATTGTGTTCAGTCTTTAAGACCCAGTTAAAATATTGACTGTTCTTTAAAACACCCTCTAATGTTCTCAGGAAAACTTAATTTTGCCTCCTTGTTTTTCTTATACTTTGGCCCATAAAGTAAATATAGCAGTTATCACATTGTATGATAGTTTCTGATTATTTTCTTTTCTCCACCAACCAAAACTATTCATTAGTCGCAGGCATTCCATGTGCAACTTTATATGTATATTTTTGGGATACCTGGACCATAATACAGGGAAGCAAATGAATGAATAAATGAATGAATATAAGACCTTACAAAAATGCAAAATAGTGAAGAAAAAAGGGGAAGGAACTTCTAGTTGCTATAATAACCAAGATTACTGTGATGGGTAATTTTATTTCAACTTGACAGGGTCATAGGGTGCCCAGATGTTTGATTAAACATTTCTGGGTATGTCCGTGAGGATGCTCCCGGATAAGATCAGCATTTCAGTTGGTGGACTGAGAAAAGCAAATTGGCCCCCCCCATTGTGGGTGGGCATTGTCCACTCCATTGAGGGCCCAGATAGAACAAAAAGGCCAAGGAAGGGAGAATTTGCTCTCTCTGCCTGACTGCTGAGCTGAACATTGGTCTTCTCTTGCCCTCATACTGGGAGTTACACCATCAGTGCTCCTAGTCCTCAGGCCTTTGGATCTAGACTGGAACTACACCACCAGCTTTCCTTGTAGGCAGCACATTGTGGGACTTCTCAGTCTCCATAACCACACGAGCCAACTCCTTACAATAAATCTGTCTCTCTCTCTCCGCTTCTCCTATTGTTTTTGTTTTTCTGGAAAAGCCCGACTAATATAGTTACTGTCTTAGTCAATCTGGGCTGCTATAGCAAAATATCGTATACTGGCTGTGCTTAAACAGCGCACATTTACTTCTTACATTTTTGGAGGCTAGGAAGTCCAAGATCAGGGTGCTGGCAGATTTGGTGTCTGGTGAGAGCCCCCTTCCTAATTTACAGACAGTCTCCTTCCTGCTGTGTCCTCACGTGGAGGAGAGAGAGAGAGGGCTCTGGTCTCTTCCTTTCTTGTAAAGAACTAATCCCACGATGAAGGCTCCACCCTCATGATCTCATCTCAACCTAATTTCCTCCCTGAGGCCCTACCTCCAAATACCATCACTCTGGGGACTAGGACTTCAATATATAAATTTTAGGGGGAAACAAACATTCAGTCTATAGCAATACTTAAGAAAAAAATTTTTATTTCTGCCATAGGGATATTGTAAATATCAATATTAGATATGTTCATAAATTATGAAATTGGGTTAAGAAAATGCAGTGAGCCCAGTCTTGTGGGGTCCTGTGATTTGACAGATATCTCAGTTGTGTTTTTGTTTCTCATGCCAAAAAAGAAAAAAAGGTATTCTGACTTCATTTTTCAACAAAAGAGGATGGCAATTTTATTTATGCAGACTTTCACAAGAGTAAAGAGTCGAGAGAAAGAGGAGTTTGTAAGTCTAGTTGCTCTTAATTCATGTCTCACTTTTTTATGTCTCAGTAATAAATTTGGGGCACTTTTTGCTTCAAAGAAACTCGAGCACAAAAGTTTGTTGAAAACTAATATTAGTCAATGACTTACCAGGACAACAACCTACCAGATTGTATGGTAACTTCACGGTATATTTTGTCTCGAGACAGCGATATTAGTCTTTCTTTTTCAGGAGTTTCAGGAGTTTTTTATTCACTTTTTATCAAATAATGCAATTATTCTTTTTTCATTTTGTGAACATCTGCTGCTTAATTATTCCCATTTATATTATTACTTCATATTATTACTTCAGTTACTTCAAGAGAAGACAAGATATTTTAATTGTAACTAGGGAGCGATCATTATCCACATGTAGGTATAAAAGAAGATTCTATTAAAATATGGGAGCAATTTTAAAGAGAAGACATTATCTGTTATAAAATTAAAAAGTTTTTATATCTTATATAACATAGTAAGCTTAAATTAATATCATTGATAATGTATGGCTTAGTAGGTGTAGTTTAGATTAAAAAACAAAACAAAAACCAAAAATATAATTGTTGATTCTTGTCGTACTATCTATTTACAACATATTACAAAATCTGTAAAGATATCTACATTCTTAGAGGTGAAAGCCTTTTCATTCCAAGATGTGTTATAGTCCATATGGATAAAATTATCCTGAAGATGTATAGCACTATAAAATACTGTTTCAATATAAGATATTTGAATAGAATCACTATAGCAAAATATCTGAAATTTATTTTCTAGTTTTAAAGTTACCTTTTAAATTATTATCCTCTCTTAGTCTAATTCAGCATGGCAAATAAGAACCTAAACTCATAACAATTTTGAATCTGGCTTTTTAAAAATAGGTTAAATACTTTGTTATAGCTCTCATTGTATACTGCAAGTTTCAGTTATACTTTAAAAAATTCAAATATATGTATACTAGAAATTTGTTTAGTTTCCAAATAAGTCAGCTATTTGATTTTCTCTGAATACAATTTCTCAACCATCGAGCTAGAAATCTTGCTAATTATACAGTTTGTCTGCAGAATGCAAATAAATGGCTTTTAGGATTGTGATGACCCCTAGAAATGATATTTTTGATGATCACACAAATCCTAGGAATTTATCTTCTTCTACATTTTCTCTGCTCTTGAGTAAGCACAACTGTGGTTATTAAAATATTGGAAAAAAAATAATGCTCTAATACTAGCCCTGTTGATCTCGGGAATTAAGTAATGCTTGCTTTGCAATAAAACCAGCTGTTAGGAAGTCACAAAGTAGGAGTTTTCTTTCTAGATTCCCTGTCAGTGACAAGGAGACTGAAATAAATTAATAGCATCTTTGCCTTTCCATTTTGCCAAGCACAGGAGATATTTTCAAATTCTCCTCTATTTTCTGGAAATAACATATTGTTCCAAATTGCATTAATGGTGCATTTATGTTCTTGATACACATATGCAAGTTGTCATTATTCTGATAAGATATGATAATGTGGATATGTTGGCTATGAAATGCTTAAGCAGGTACAACCTCTTGATCATCTGCAGCTAACGATTGGATTATTTGCTTATTGTTGTTATTAGGAAGTATCATTGCATCTATTTAGCCAGTGGTAAGAGGTAGGAACTTAAAAACTCCTTTCACCATAATGCTGGTGAGGAGTAACTCTTACTGTTAATACAAAATAGCAGAATATTCTACATGTAAAAGTTGACCGTCACCTCTCGGGTTTAGCAAGACAGGCAAAATCATAGTGTGGTAATGTTTGAGGAAATGTTATGAGTTAAAATATAGAAGACAGGGAGGATGGAATAGACATATTTTTCCTTAATCCTCCAACCAAATACAGCTAAATATCCCTGGACATTATATTTAAAACAAGCATTAGAATACTCTGAAAGGTGGAGACAAGAAGGCGGCCTAGTTAGGGATGCAGGAGACAAGGAATAACATGGTAGTCAGCTCCCTGGGTTTCCAATTTACCTTATGTATTCCACACTTGAAGATGAAGAAGCTAGCAATATGGAAACACCAATATGGGCAGGCAAAACGACAACAACAAAAAAAACCCAGCCCCAACAAATGTTAACTCCCTCTAGCCCTAAATTAGGCACAAAGCAAAGACATCCATTCTCACCGCTCTTATTCAACATAGTGCTGAAAGTTCTACTGAGTGCAATACGACAAGACTAGGAAATAAAAGGTACATAGTTTGGAAAGGAAGAAATAAAACTTTCCCTGTTTATGGATAACATGATTATCTATGTAGAAAATCCCAAGAAAGCTATAAAAAAAAAAAAACTTCTAAGACTAATAAGTGAATTCATCAATGATGCAAGATGCAAGACAAGCCCTTAAAATCAATTGTATTTTTATATATCACCTTTGAACACAAGGGCACAAAAATAATTAAAAACACGATATCATTTACAATTACTTAAAGAATAAGCACTTAAGTGTCAATTTAACAGAACATGTATAGGTCTTGTATGCATAAAAACTATAAAATGCTGACCTAGATAACTGGAGAGACATCGTGTTCATGTATTGGAAGACTCAACATAGTAAAGATGTCAGTTGTCTCTGTATTTATATGCAAGTTTGACACACTTCCTATCAAAAGTCCAGTAGGATTTTTTTGTAGATATTTACAAGATTATTCTGAAAGTTATTTAAAAAGGCAAAAGAACTGGAATGGTTAAAAATCTTCCAAAAAGAAGAATAAAGCTGGAGGAATGAGTCCACTCAATTTCAAGACATTTTTTATAACTACAATTATCAAGACTATGTGATATTAGAGGAAGACTAGGCATATAGATCAATGGAACAAAATAGAGAAATCAAAAATAGACAAAGGTGAAAAAATAACTAAATGTAGGAAAGTTAGCATTTTAAACAAATGGTGCTAAAGTAATAGGATATCTGTAGACAAACAAAAACAAAAACAAAAACAAAACCACAGAACCTCAATGTAAGTCTCACACCTTATACTAAAGCTAACTCAAAATGGGTCATGATTTAAACATATTGTGTAAAATTACAGAACCTTTAGAAAAATAATCTCAGGAGAAACTTATCAGGATCTAAGGTGAAGCAAAGACTTGATACCAAAAGTAGGGTCCATAAGTTGAAATGTTGATAAATTAGATTTCATCACATTTAAAACTTTTGCTCTGTAAAATATTCTGCTATTAAGAGAATGAAAAAACAAGCTATGCACTGGAAGAAAATATTTGTAAACCATATATCTGAGAAAGGACAGAATATGTAAAGAATTCTCAAAATTCAACAGAAAAAAAATAAATAATTCACTTAGGAAATGGGCAAAAGACAAGGAAACGGAAATGGTATCTTACCAAAAAAATAAGAAGGTATACCCACAGTAAATAAGCACATGGAACAATGTACAACATCTTGGGTAAATACAAATTAATATCACAGTGAACTATCACTACATACTTATCAGAATTGCTAAAATAAAAAAATAGGCCACCAAATACCAGTAAGAATGTGGAGAAACCGGACCAGCAATATATTACTGGTAGGGATGTAAAATGGTACATCCACTTTGGAACACAGTATGGAGGTTTCTTTAAATTAAACATACAACTACCATCTAACCAAGAAAATGAACTCAAGGCATTTATCACAGGAAAATTCAAACTTATCATTCACTCAAAAACTTGTACACGAATGTTCATGGCATTTTTTCATAGCAGCTATAAACTAGAAATCACTCAGATGTCCTTAATAGATGGCTAAACTGTGGCTTATCCATTCAATGAAATAATACTCAACAATAAAACAGAAACAACCGATTG
Source organism: Diceros bicornis minor (assembly GCF_020826845.1). Taxonomy (NCBI): domain Eukaryota; kingdom Metazoa; phylum Chordata; class Mammalia; order Perissodactyla; family Rhinocerotidae; genus Diceros; species Diceros bicornis. Next base: position 92,797,521 of record NC_080742.1, on the reverse strand, counting down.
ATACGTGCAACAATCTGGGTGACTCCCCCAGAGCATTACGTTGAGAGAAAAGAACCAATCTCAAAAGTCTACATAATGTATGATTCCATTTTGTATAACATTCATAAAATAACAAAATTTTAAAAATGGACAAAGGATTAATGGATGCCAGGAGTTAAGGAGATAATGACAGCAGGAGGGAAGTGAGTGTGGCTATAAAATTCACACTTCCTACAACAACACATTTCTTACAACTTAATGTCAATCTATAATTACAGAAAAAAATAATTTTAATTAAAACATATTCTTCAACAAAATATGAGCAAATGGAATCCAAAAAAGTATAAAAAGAATTACACACCATGACCAAGTGGTATTTATCCTAGGTATATAAGGTTGGTTCAACATTCAAAAATCAATTACTGTAATCCATCACATCAACAGACTAAAAAATAAAAACCACATGATCGTACTAATAGATGCAGAAAAAGCATTTGACAAAATCCAACACCACTTCATGATAAAAACTCTCAGTAAACTATGAATAAAGGGAAACCTTCTCAACTTGATAAAGACTGTCTACAAAAACATCTACAGGGGCCAGCCCATGGCATAGTGGTTAAGTTCACATGCTCCCCTTTGGCTGCCCAGGGTTCACAGGCTTGGATCCCGGGTGCAGACCTACGCGCCACTTATCAGGCCATGCTGTGGCAGGGGTCCCACATATAAAGTAGAGGAAAACGGGCATGGATATTAGCCCAGGGCCAATCTTCCTCAGCAAAAAGAGGAGGATTGGCAGCAGATGTTCAGCTCAGGGCTAGACTTCCTCACCAAAAAAAAAAAAAAAAAAAAAAAAAAAACCCTACAGCCAAGGATGGCCCTCTCACCATTCCTTTACAATATCATATTAGAAGTCCTTTCCAGTGCAATAAGCCAAGAAAAGGATATAAAAGTATATAGATTGAGAAGGAAGAAATAAAACTGTCTTTGTTCATAGGTGACATGATTGCCTATGTAGAAAATCCGAAAAAATTGACCAAAAACTCCTGGGACTAATAAAAAATTATAGCAAGGTTTCAGGACATAAGGTTCATATACAAAAGTCAATTGCTTTCCTATATACCAGCAATAAACAAGTGGAATTTGAAATTAAAAACACAATGCCATTTACATTGGCACCAACCCAAGTGAAATACTTAGGTATAAATCTAACAAAATATATACAAAATCTATATGAGGAAAACTACAATACTCTGATGAACAAAATCATAGAAGAACTAAAAAACCGGAGAGATATTCCATGTTCATGGATAGGAAGACTCAGTATTATCAAGATGTCGGTTCTTCCCAACTTGTTCTATACATTCAATGCATCCCAATCAAAATCCTAGCAAGTTATTTTATGAATATTGGCAAACTTATTCTAAAGTTTATAAGGAGAGGCAAAAGAACCGGAATAGCCAACACAATATTGAAAGAGAAGAACAAAGTTGGAGGTCTGATGCTACCCAACTTCAAGACTTACCATAAAGCTACAATAATCAAGACAGTGTGGTATTTTCAAAAGAATAGGCAAATAGATCAATGGAACAAAATAGAAAGCCCAGAACTAGACCCCCCATAAATGTAGTAAACTCCTTGACAAAGGAGCAAAGGCAATACAATGGAGCAAAATAGTCTCTTCAACAAATGGTACTGGACAACCAGACATTCACGTGCAAAAAACTGAATCTATGCACAGACTTTACACCCTTCAAAAAATTAACTCAAATGGACCACAGACCTAAACGTAAAATGCAAAACTATAAAACTCCTAGAAGATAAAATGGAAGAAAACCTAGACGAACTTGGGTATAGCAGTGCCTTTTTAGACACAACACCAAAGACATCACACATGAAAGAAATAATTGATAAGCTGGACTTTATTAAAATTAAAAGTTTCATCTCTGTGAAAGGCAATATGAAGAAAATTAGAAGACAAGCCAGAGACTGGAAGAAAATAATTTACAAAAAAGACACATCTGATAAAGGATAATTATCCAAAATATACAAAGAACTCTTAAACTCAACAACAAGAAAATGAAAAACCTGATTGAAAAATGAGCCAAAGACCTTAACAGACACACCTCACCAAAGAAGATTGATAGATGGCAAGTAAGCATATGAAAAGATGTTCCACATAATATGTCATCAGGGAAATACAAATTAAAACAACAATGAGATACCACTACACAACTATTAGAATGGTCCAAATCTAGAACACTGACAACAACAAATGCAGCAAGGAAGTGGAACAAAGGGAACTACTATACACTGCTGGTGGGAATGTAAAATGGAACAGGCACTTTGAATGACAGCTTGGTCTACAAAACTAGTTTACCGAACTAAATGTATTCAGTGCTAAAAAAAAGTGAGCTACAAAGCCATGAAAAGACATGGAGGAACCTTAAATGCATATTATTAAATTAAAGAAGCCAATCTGAAATGGCTACATATTGTGTGATTCCAATTGTATGACAATATGACATTCTGGAAAAGGCAAAACTTTGGAGACAATAAAAAAGGTCAATGGTTGCCACGGGTAAGGTAGGGGGAGGGAGATGAATAAGCAGGACACAGAAAATTTTTAGGGCAGTAAAAATATTCTACATGTCATTATAATGACGGATATATGTCGTTATACATTTGTCCAAACCCACAGAATGTACAACACAGAGAGTGAACTGTAAGGTTAACTATGGTTTTGGATGATCATGATATGACAATGTAAGTTCATCCTTAGTAAAAAATGTACCACTCTGGTGAGTGATGTTGATAATGGTGAAGGCTGTGAATGTGTGGGGGCAGAGTTTATGGGAAATCTCTGTACTTTTCTCTCAATTTTGTTATAAACCTAAAACTGCTCTAAAAAAATAAAGTCTTGGGGCTGCCCCTATGGCATAGTGGTTAAATCTGGCATGCTCCACTTCAGCGGCCCAGGTTCACGGGTTTGGATACCAGGCATGGACTTACACCACTTGACAAGTCATGCTGTGCTGGCGACCCACATACAAAATGGAGGAAGATTGGCAGAGATGTTAGCTCAGGGCTAATCTTCCTCAAGCAACAAAAGAGGAATATTGGCAATGGATGTTAGCTCAGGGTGAATCTTCCTCACCAAAAAATAAATAAATAAATAAAAATAAAGTCTTTAAAACCATATAGAAGGCAATGCAGAGTTGTCGGGGTTTTCATTTAGAGTAAGCAAATATCACAATGCATTGCTATGTGTATTACAACATAATGTTATGAAACAATATGTATAATGATAATGACTGCATCTGGATTTTTTATTTACAATGAAGGCAAGTTAAGAGTATTATACATAGTCTTCCACTTGACAACTAAAATTCCTCTCAAGAAAAAAAAACAAAAATACACATCAACATTGAAAATTAAGACTTGCTAGAATGGGGGGAAATCTCCACACATTATGAGGTGAATTGAAATGGATTGAAGAATTGAATCAGTGTTTTTCTTTGCTCATTCTGACTCAGATATGCAGGATGTGTACCAATCACCAAACTGGCACAGTTCTAGTTCATGAATGCTAACAAAGAAGACTAAAGACACAGATACATCCATTAAATTCAGAAAAATAATTTAAAAAAATGCAAGTAAAAGAGCTGCTGATAGCCTCTAGGTACTTTTAGTAAGTAAGGATAAGATACCACTCCTGCTGAGCAGATGATGTGCTGCGGTGAGGGGCAGAAGAGTGCATTTTGCAAGTAGAGCACAGAGGGTATTTCAATCCTCCCACCTGCCCTCATGTCCAGCTCTTTTCTGCACCAACAAATTGCACAATTCCACACAGTGGCACTGATTGTAAGCTTACTATCATGAAGAGGGTGACAATCATCTCTCGCTTTAACTAATAAGACTATAATTACTAAAGAAGAATTAATGAGGAAATAGGGGCAGTGTGAATGGTACATTGTTGCCTGGGAATTGGATTTTCAGTAGTAAAGCACTGACACCTCCATTTCCACCAGCATTGAACGATAAACAACGTTGAACCTTACTTCAGACAAACAACTAAAAGTTCTGGATAAATCATAATTAGCATTATTTTAATTTTGTTGCTGAGATGACGGTAAAGTTAAAGGAGAAATTCAGAAAGACAGTTGTTCCTGAAGCCATTGTTCTTCCTGAGGACATCTCCTGCCTCTGGTGATCTTGGGTTTCTTTATGACAGGCTTTGGAGCATAGAGAAAGGAGATAATTCCTAAGGTCCACCAAGTTTAACACGAAAACTGGGATGCCAAGTGGCTACATATTCAGGAAAAAGGAGAAATCTGCCCTGCAGAGGGAGACAATGAGGAAACTTGATTGACACCCGTATCAGTCTTGCCTACTTGTCAGTTTGCTGCCTAAATTCATAGTTCCCTGTGACTATACACTCCAAAGAATGTATTCCAAAGCAGACTGGGAGGTGGCAGTCCTCAGAACCAAGGAAAGCACATGCAGGTCTCTGAAGGAGTACATGGTCAATCCAGGCCCTAAAGATTTTCCACAGATCAAGTTCCATGGAACACAAGCTCAGAATCAAATATCCCTAAGTTCATACACATGAAGGAACAAGGCATCATGAGTGTAGTCAACGAAAAACAGCCAGGATCTCAGAATCACAAAGAATGAAGATATTAAAGTTATCAAAAGCAGAATATAAATTGTCATTGATTTTTTTAAACGAGTCTATCAAAAGTATGAGTTAAGAACAAGAGACTACAAAAATGGCCAGGAAGATTCGAAAAGGATCCATAAAGAGATTCTAGAAATGAAAAATCAAATGATAAGATAATGAAGAAATTAGAAACAGCTGAGTAAAGAAAAAAATTAGTGAATGTCAGTAAATACAAATAACTGTATGAAACATACATATTATTCTCTAACTTTGAGAGTTAAAAGGAATGGTATAGAACTAAAATTCTGAGAAGTTGTAACATATAATTGATGGGGAATATGATCTAATTTTGAGTCTTCCTAGGACCTTGTAACAGTTAAGCAGAAGGGAAATATGTTATTAATTTGGGATACTACTAAGTTTGCATATTAAACTTTAAAGTTTAATCACAAAAAGAATAAACATATAAATTCCAAAATAGAAGAAAAAACTTTTTAAAAATAGAGAAAAATGAAAACTCAAGCCAAAAGAAAGCAGAACTGGTAGAAATAATCCCAAATATGTGATTAGTCATAACAAGCACAAATGTACTCAACTCTCTAGTTAAAAGATTGAGGTAGATAGAATTAGAAATAAAAACAAAGCCAATTCTTGGCTTTTAACAAGAGTCTAAATGAAGTAATAAGGACACAGAACATTTGAAATAAAAGGATAGAAAAATGATATATTAGACAGCTATTAACCAGAAGAAAGATGGTACAGATTAAAAACCAAGTACAATAAAAGAAAAAATTGGGAGGCAAAATACATTTCTAGACATTAAGAGGAATTGAACAGGAAGTTGCAACAATTGAAAATGCCTTATACATGATCATATAACCTCAAAGTATATGAGACAAAACTTGGAAAAATTATAAAGGTAAGATAAAAAATACCCCATCATAGTGATAGTTCAATACCAGCTTTCAGGAATGGAACAAAGGAAAAAGAATAGGAAAAACATAATATATAATAAAATAATTAATAACCTTGATCTAATGGATATATACTTTTATAATACTTTGAACCACAAATGGAGAAAAAAATGTTCCAAGCACTACTGAAATATTATAAATAAACCAATAAATAGAGCCTACTCTTGACCATAAAGCAAGAGTGGGAAAAATTTCTAAAGATTTTTATCATTGATTGTTATCATTAAAAATCACATTTTCTGACCAAACTACAATCAAATGAGAAATGAATAATAACAATAATAGCTCCCTTAGAAGCATCATAGATTTGGACACTACACATAATAATAGGAATTAACTTATGTGAGAAAAGAGAAGAAATCTTACTATTAGAGCCACCAGAAAATAGATGACAATAAAAATATTACATATCATAGCTTGTGAGATAAAGCTATAGCAAGACAATTATAATATCCAATACTTGGAGTAAAAAAGAAGAAAAGTTGAAAAATATCCATGTTATTTCGATAGAAATAGAGCAATAGAAATAGTCAAAAGTAGTGGGAGGAAATAATACAGAGGAAAGCAGAAATTAATAATGTAAGTAAACAAAGAGACAATAGGAAGGATCAACCCACCCAAAATTAGTTATTTGAAAATACTAATGAAATTGAAAAACCTCTGGTGGTACTGCTTAAAAAAGAAAAAGAGAGCAATAGAGGACAAGTAAACAATATTAGAAGTGAAGTGGGACCTAATTGCAGCAAACAGAGTAGTAATTGGAGCAGAAATGGAGTCTGTTATGTATTTGTTAAAGATGAAGATATTATAGCAGGTTTGGATACTCATATCGGTAATAAAGAGATGATGCAGAAGAGTGAAGAGATAATTACAGGAATAAAATTTTCAAGTAGGTATATCTTATTTGTTATAATGGGATAATTTACAGATGAAAGAACTCTAAAGTGTGTACTATTACCTCAATCACAGAAAAGATTATTTAACACAGGTAACAGCAAATGGATCATTTCGGACCCCTACACAAAGGATTAAGACAAACTTAATCTTCCTCAAAAACTTTAGAGAAAATAAATGATGCTAAAATTTTTCAGAATGGCGAATTAAAATATTCTCGTGAAATTTAAACGAGCGAGTAATTGGGTCTCAGATTATTAGTTAATTTTTTAGTGGTTATTATTTTTTCACCTGTGTGTTAACTTTATTTGAACAATTCATGTGTACTTTTATACCAGAAATACGTCATTTTGCAAACTGAAATTGATCTAGACAATATGCCTTTATAAACACATTGAACCAGCTTAGATCACGTCTGCATTCTGAAGGAAGAAAATTCAGGGAAAGTAGAATTAAGATGTTAATATTACACAGCAACATGAAGTAGGATCAAGCACTCCTTGAAGAAAGTTTTAAAGGAAATTTGTGTAGTGCTTCAAAGCATTGCAAGGGCTAATGTACCTCTTGAGAGCTAAATAGTTGCATTTGTAAAAAGGCCTCAGATAAGTGCTGTGCACTGCTTTTTAGCTCTCCAGTTTATCATGCTTATGATGAGCTATAGTCAACCTGAATACAGAAAACAAGAGAAGAGTAAATGAGAACAGGGGGTATGAGACTTTATAGAGAAGGAATTTAAATGGCATTTTGGAAAAAATTTTATTTGGGGAAAAATTGTATACTTACCCTAAGCTTATTTTTTCTTCTTTCTTTCTATCTTCAAAGTAGTTTTCCACAATATTTCAGTCTTGCCAGTAGGTTCTACCAAATTAATCTATGAAGTGATACCCTGGGGGAAGAAGATCATGAGTATACAAGGCAAACATGGCAGTGAAGCCATAAAGAGTCTGAGATCACTTCGTCTATCTGGAAATCATATCTGGAAACTTCATCTAAGGAAATCAGAGAAGTTTAATAAATATATGTCACAGTGTTCTGTTATCTTGCTCATGAGACTGACAATCATTAGACACTCATTCCAAGACTATTTGTATACAATTCTCATAAGCTTGAACATAAAAATGTACATAGCTGTAAAAAATTATAATAGATTTGAGAGACAGTTAAGAGATAAAAGAACAACAAGTGACAGCAAAGATCCTGGCGGTAAGGAAAGTATAAACCATGAGAGTAGTCAATTAACTGTAAAGTGTAGCTTTTCTAGAATCAGAGGCAAGAACTGTATTTAAATAGTCTCAACATGTCATTAAATCATCTCAACCACTACCATGACTGAAATTTATAAAGAAACTAAATCATCTTGTAAGTATTAAATTATGTACACTAAATACGTCTAATTTATTTAGAATTATCAGTGTCAAAATAGAACAGTTTTCCTCCTTATTAATGTCAATATCTATGTATCTATATCTATCTATCTAATTTCTAGTTTCTATATGCATTGACATATTGCTATCTAGATGCCTGTTTTACTTCTAAAATTAAAACCACCTGTGAGAGTCATTAATCTAATTATTACTTCATGTCCCAGCTAATTATAAACGCTATAGAACAAGACATGACCTAGCATTGATCCTTACATCTTATTAGAAATTTTCTTAAAATGCAGTGTACTGCCATTCATCACTAAATTTGTTTATGAAGTTTCCTTTGCATTTCATTTCATGCTACAGTGCTCAGTTCCAAGCTGACCCTTGGACTAGATTTTCAGCTGGTTTGAGCACAAGTTTGGTCAAGTCACGGAATTGATCTTCTTAAATCAGTTAACTTTTCAGTGAACAATCTCCTTTATAGTCACAGGTTATAACCTCTCTTCCCAGTTGACAAAAAATATGTTCCTATGTGGACACATAAGCTTCTTGGGAAATTATTTTTAAAGTTAGTTCAAAGCAATCATAACCCCCTAAAAGGAAACATTAATATTTAATATATTTGTCCCATAGGGTTATTTCATTTCTTAAAAAATTAAAGATATAAATGTAACATTTCATATATCCTCAGCAGTATAGTGCATCCATTAAGCATACCAACTTTTCATCTAGATTGGCTTGGTTGGAATTCTGACCCTGCCACTTATTAAATATATGAAATTTATTTAACCTATCTTTACAAATGAATTTTCTCATAGAGATAATGTAGCACCTATTGCATAGAATTGTTATAAGAAGCAAATGAATTAGGATATATAAAGCCCTTATAATAGTGACTAGCACATAGCAGTATATAAATGTTTGCCATTATTACTATGAGTATTAAAACATCAAGAAATAGGATGGTGCCTTAATCATGTTTTTCAAATATCAAACTTGTATTGTTCCTAAGATTGATAAGATGGCTCTCTGTTCTATTTGCCTGGATTTATAATCTCAAAATTTTCAAAAATGTCTTATTCCAAAATGATCAGATTATAACATAGGCACTATTTAAAAATATGATTTTTAAAGACAAACATAATTAAGTTACAATTTCAATTTTTACTGTATTATTTAACTGTTCTTATTTTCTTACATAGTCTTTTTATCCTTGATTACAAAAGGCCACCTGTTAGATTCTTTTCCCTCTAATTTATTGGAAGTCAAAATAACTTCAAGCCCTTTATTTTCTACTGAAGTGTCAGCTTTGATTGATTGAAATCCTTTCTGCTTGTGTCACAATTGCTAGATATATTTTGTTTTCCTCAAATCTTCTTGTAGTCTGGGAAAAAGAATGCCTGTGTGGGGATAATGAGAAGGCAGAAAGGGTGAAGTAAGCCTGCTTATCAAAGCATAAGTGTAAGAAGAGGAAGAAAAAGAAGACGGAGAAGGAGAAGGTGCATAGGGAGGAGGAGAATGTAGGGTATTAGACGGCTTTACCACTTGCTATTCCAAGAGCTTTAAATGTCTTCACACCCTTATTCCCTACAACAATGATAAAAGTTAGCAACTCTTAATGACTCCACTGTATACACAAGGAGACCAAGCCACAGAGAATTGAAGGAAATTGCCCAAGATCGCACTACTATGAAGTGATGGAGCCAGGGTTCAAACTCAGCTCAAGAATTTGTCCTCTTGACCACTAGGGACACTTTCTCTACATGCAGAGTTTTCTCAGTATCCTTGGACCCTTGACCTGGTATTTATATTTTTCACCCTTAGGAGGTACACAAAAAACTTTTGCCTGGTAAGCATAGTAATCAGAACAAATAAATGCTAGCTGTTGTCACAGATAAATCTAAAACAAACGAACAAACAAGAAAACCCCACAGTGCTGTAACTCAATAATTGTATTTATCACTCAAGTCCCACTCTGATGTGATGCTCCTGGTTGGGTGATGCTTGTCTGAATAGTAAATCAGACAAAAATCCTTCTTCTATTGAGATTGGGCCATTTTCAGTTTATAACTGTCACAATCTCTATGGGATTTGTCTATATGCCAGGTACCGAGAAACAGAAAAGAATACATAGGATAACAGATATTCATTAGCCAGGCCTGGAAGTAGCACAGGTCATTGTCCAAAGCTCATCACATGAGTGCTCCTAATTTCAAAGGAAACCAGTGAAATAAAGTAGCTGAGTGCCCAGAAGGAAGAAGAGGAGGTTTTGTTAAATATTTAGCTTTCTCTACCACTGGGATCATTAATATTCTATGACTGTATTCTTTTCAATTAGAGAACATTTTTTGAGGTTTATCTTAATTATTCGATTATCTCTCTACTTATCTACCTATCTTTCTATTTATTTTTAATGAGTTTATTGATTTATTTTCTGTGGTTGTTACTAGGCCATTCTCTAATTCATAAACTGACAGGTCCAGGCTTGTTAATAGCAGAGGATTTGTTATGACAAAGTAAGAGAAAGCAGTAGGAAGTATTGTGTACAAATTTGTAGGAAAGTATTCTCCATTCATACACCTCTCTTCTCTACACCTTTCTAAATGTATAACTTCCTGCTGAAGCCTTTTTGACAATTTTACATGCTTTAAGTGATGAGATGCTCGTTATTTCATTTTGCTATCACTGGTGCATTTCTATTCAAGCAGCTCCATCCCTCTCTGATACATTTTCTTAATTCTATGCTTATTCTTGCTCCTTGTCACTACTTATGGGGATGGTACCTATTCGCATAGAGCTATAAATTCTAACTGTGCACATCAATGTTTCTGTGTTTTTTTTAAATATCTAGAAGAAAAGAACAGAGTTAAAAGTCAATTTTGTGATGAAACCTTTTAGTAGATATCGTACAGAATAAATTCATTAAGAAAAACTTTGGGATGGTGTAGATTTTGAATTCTGTACAAAATTTAATGAAGATTAAGTAGTAAATTTAGTTTCTCAAACAAGGACTTTCAGTATATTTTAAATATACAAATATCATCACTGTCCTATTCTTTTTCTGTAGATCTGAATCAATCATTCATATTCACATTCCTTCTCCCTTGTTTCCCATTCTGATATATATTATGTATTAACTTTCTATCCGTGTAACAAATTACTCCTAAACTTAGCAGTTTGAAACAACAGACATTTCTTTTCTCACAGTTTCTGTGGGTTAGGATCCTGGGCATGACTTAGCAGGTGCTTCTGGCTCAAGATCTCTCACCAGACTGCAATCAAGGTATCAGCTAAGGATAAAGTCATCTGAAAGCTCAAGTGGGGATGGATCCACTTCCAAATTCACTCAAGTGCTGTTGTCAGGTCTCACGTTCTCACCGGCTTTTGACTAAACACATCAGTTCTTTGCCATGTAGGCAGCTTTCTCACCCTCGGTGTGAGAGCTCCAGAGGGAGAGAAAGAGTGAAGTAAGGCAGTCACAGTGAGAGCTTCAATTTTTTTATAACCTGATCTCAGAACTGACATCCTGCCACTTTCGCTGTATTCTGTTTGTTAAAAGTGAGTCAGTGAGAACTGCCCACACTCAAGGGGAGGAGCTTACAGAAGGGCAAGAATATTAGGAGGCATGTGAACTTGATGATTGCCATTGTTGTTTAGGGAGACAGTGGAAGGTGTAATAAAATAGTAATGATATTACAGTTCTTAGTGACCATTCAGGAAGGCCTACACCTTATATTAATGAAAAAGTCAAAAGATATCATAAATGGCATAGAGTTTTCCTTGAACACTATATTTCTTAGGATATTTCTTAGTTCTTTTTTCCCCAAAATGTAGAATATTTTTCTTAAAAGTGAATTATGAGTTCATCATAACACTTCTCATTTTTCTTAATTTATTTTAATTAACAATAAGCTAATTGCAATATTTCATGTAGCCTATTTTAATACTACTACAAGGCAAACATATATCATACCCATTACATGGCACTTAAAGAGGAAACATCACTCTAATGCAGAATATTTTAACTAAAATTAGGAAACATGACTCTTTCCTAAGGCATCTGGCAATTATATTTGAAAGAAAATTACAAGAACATTAAAATTAATACTAATGGTATGGGTTTACAGCAATGTTAATTTGTTCTATGGTTAAGAAAAATATTTGAACTCCACATTATAGCTAATTTATATAAAGTACTGATGTCTAATATATTACAAAATATACGTGGCATGGATCAAAAAACATTTTTAATTCCTCTGTCCTTGTATATTCTGTGATGTAGCTTACCAAAGTAAAAAGACAAGGTTTGCTTCTGTATCCATAAAAGAATAACTAACTCTTAGTGCTAGAAGGGATTTTAAGCATCATGTAATCTAACCAGCTGGGGGCCAACCGGGTGACAGAAACCAACCAATAATTGGCACAGGGAAAGTTTAAAACAAAGAATTAACTATAACAGGAACTGTAGTAATGGGAGATTGGATAGTAAGAAATAATGAGAACTCTAGAGAGTTCAGGAATCCTAGATGTAAGGAAGAGCCACTATCCCTACGGCTGAAGTAGAGTGCCTAAAAAAGAGCTCCCCGCAGGGCTGAGATCCACACTTTCTCAGAGGGGCCGTGTCCATGATTCACCGAATGGTGAAGGAAGAAATCACTGAGGTCGTGTGTCAATGGAACTTGTTTGGAATGTGCCCCCTGAGGTACTGGGGAAGATTCCATACAGCAGAACTCTCCAGAAAGCCACCCAATGGGGAACTATTAATGTGATGGTCCCTCAACTGTAGCACACCACTGGGAAGATGGTGGGTGTGCCTGAGAAACTGTAGGACCTATAGAAAATGTTCACTTTAGGAGATAGATAGTGGAGAAATCATACATTGCAGGAGCTGATGGCTGGTGAAGTTGTTCATTGCAGGAGCAAGACATGGGAGAATCTATGAGCTGCAGAAGTTCTGCACTGGAGAAACTGCGTAGTGTAGGAATCTGGCGAGAACAGCACACTAGAACCTGGAAGAGAAAACTTTCTTTCCATCGCCAGTGTCCCTTCAGCGCCCTCTTGACAAAATTTAACATTGTACCAGCTGGCAAAGGAGCAATCTCTAAAGGGCCCAGACCCACTTTTGCAGAGCAAGCAATTAAGTATGGGTTTGTACTTAAGATGAGATATGTTGATACTTGGGAAAGTCCATTCCTTTGGCTACTCAGATTTCAAATGTACCCTTCTACACACATTTAAATATATATGACAATGAAATCTCTAACAATGTGTTTATATTTACCTAACAAGTATACAGGGTACAGCTATCCTTACAAGTGAAAAAGTTATCACTTAGTTTCAAGTTGGGAGAGGCATAGCCCAACAGTCATTGTGTCCATTGCTGACAACATTAACTACTCCTCAAATTCCATTACAGTCCCACTGAATACTTACTGCCATCTTTCTTTAAAATCTTTGCTAGTGACATTAATCTTCACAGTTCCCTCAGGGATGACATATTGCTTCTGGTTCATTGTCTTGCTAGGTGGTGAATGTTCCAGGGACTGTCACCTAGCCTTTTCTACCATAATGGCTCTCACCTCAAGGGTTAGAGATGCAATATGGGGATTTATCAGTTCCCAAGTATGTTTATTTCATTTAAACATTCAGGCACTAAGGAAATAACTATAAGGTAGATCTATGGACTAACTCGGCCCACTGAGTCAGACTTGAGCTAAGACTACAGCTATCACTTGACCACTATAAAATCATAATTTGGCATCAGTGAAATTTTGGGTCCCCCCAGAAATAAGCATCATTTCAAAGCCAGTGTCTTGTAATCCTCGAGAAGTCTGGGTATTTCCTTTTTCCCTTGTACAGTCCCTCTAGTAAATGGCTGCAGGCTAGTGGGGGAAGGTTTAGAGACGTATTTGTGGTATTTACTTGCAGCAATGGTGCAGAACCCTTCCTTAAGAAATCCTTTCCTCCTTTTCAATCACGGGGCCCTGGCTGTCTCTATTGACTTAGGTCTGGAAACTGGAGAAAGGCTATGACTCTCCACTGTACCAAATCAAGTCAGGGTTTTTTTTGGCTTATAAGATCTAAAGTTTAGCTCAAGTGATATTCAAGTGATTTTCCTATCCATTACATTCCTAGAGACACTCTGAACAATTAGCCATTGCTAAGATCTCTCAGAGTCAAGGCAGTGGCTAACTGATACATATGCTTACCAGTATATCCCTTCTTCCCTTTATGGTATATATTTCCACCTTGTCTTGGGCAGTTAAGTGCTGCCATTTGTTCTCTGCTACTCTGGGATCTCATCATTCACAATAAATCAGTGAGCTCATCTCAATGCCAGCATCCTCTACAAGTACACCTGGTCTAAAAAGGAAAACAATCTCAGAGCTTTTCAAGGATACAGATGTTATCCTCATTAATGAATTTCTCAATGTCTTATTGAAGGGTATGTCTTTTGGATCTTTTATGGGATGTATCTGGGAAATGTGTATGCATGTCCCACATCATAAGTCCAATCTTTAGATTCCCTCCTCCACGTCATGCCAGGGAAGATCTGGCACCTAAACCTCGTTAAATAAAGGCCAGCTTTGTTTCCAATGTTCAATTAACGAACCAAGTAAGCAATTAGAGCTACCTCCTGCTGAATGAGCTAACACATGTTAAATCCAGATTCTCTATTAAATACATTCATATTAATGAGTTCAGCCTGATCTAATGGTCTTAGAATATTTTCTCACATATATTCTCTAAGTTTCTGCTGATATATTATTAAAGTTATTGGATAATTCTTTTGACGTATAAGCTCCTGTTTGGGGAGTCATATTATGTACTTGTCCCCTGGAGCATACGGATATTTGACCCTCGTTCTGGGTCAAGTGACCACAAGGAGTAGTTGTGGTGGATCACAAGGAAAATGATCATTCTCTTTCAGAGCATCTACCTTAGATGAGTTTAACAAAGTTTTTTTGTCGTTTTTTTTCTTTAGCAGAGGAAGGCTAGCTAGTCTCCTCAGACATTGGAGGGAAAGCTACTTCCATTGGTAAAGACGACTCAGAGTGACTCGGAAATTCAATAGTGTCATCTGGATCCAAACAGATGTCCTCATTCCAAATTTCAGGATCACATTTTTCCCAGTCATTACTCTTTCACATGAGGAATTTGGTGAGAATTCAACTATTGTTATAATTCAGCAAACTGCACAATAAAATGTGTTTGATATGCATCAATATCAACCATGTAGCTACAAGATATAAGAGATGCATTTTTCACTGTCATGGAAGCACTCTGATTCTGGGTCCCAGATCATGACTTCAATGAAAGTTGACAGATCTGAGCTTGTCATTTTCTTCCTGTATGTGCTCAAGTGCACTGAAAAGTATCCGTCTCATACCACAGGCCTTATGGCGATTACTACTGCTGTAACGACTCGCTGCAGCAGGCACTTGGGTTCCCAAGGCACTGACTTCAATTAGCACTTCATCGCAATCAATCACAGGAGATAGTTTGTTAATTATGAAGCCATTGCATGTCGTAGTTTACTAGCATTCCTTTTCCCATTGTCAAGTGGCATAGCACCGCGCACAAGCCTAAAACCACAGTCAAAGTATGCCTAAATCTCATCTTTCAGAGTCTGTCTTCTATCACTCCAGATCCCACCAGGAAACAGAAGCCATACAGTTCTTTGGATAGGAAAAGTTTAATATAAAGCAGAGATGGGAAAACTATGGGCCACGGGCCAAATCTGGCCTTTAGCCTGTCTTTGTATGGCCTGTGAGCTAAGAGCTGCTTTAAACTTTTTACAGGATTTGTTGAAAAACAAAAGTAAAGGATATGTGACAGGAATCATTTTTGGCCTGTAAACATGAAGAGGGAAGACTCAAATATATAAAATCAGAAATAAAAAAGAGGAAATTACAAGCGGTGCCACAGAAATACAAAGGATCATAACAGACTACTATGAACAATTATACGTAAATGAACTGGATAACCTAGAAGAAATGGATCAATTCCCAGAAACATACAACTTACCAAAACTGAATCACGAAAAAATAGTATGTCTGAACAGACTTTTTTTTTTATGAGGAAGATCAGCCCTGAACTAACATCCATTGCCAATCCTCCTCTTTTTGCTGAGGAAGATTGGCCCTGGGCTAACATCCATGCCCATCTTCCTCTACTTTATATGGGATACCGCCACAGCATGGCTTAATAAGCAGTGCATCTCGGCACACAGGATCCAAACCTGAGCACCCCGGCCCAGCGAAGCAGAGCAGGCGCACTTAACCGCTACGCCACCGGGCCAGCCTCATGAACAGACTTTTTAACTAGTGTGGAGATTGAATCAGTAATCAAAAACTTCCCAACAAAGAAAAACCCAGGACCCAATTGTTTCACTGGTGAATTCTACCAAACATTTAAAGAATTAACACCAATCCTTCTCAAACTCTTCCAAAAATTGAAGAGGAGAGAAGACTTCCAAATTCGTTTTATGAGGCCAGCATTACCCTGATATCAAAGCCAGACAAAAACATTACAAGTAAAGAAAACTACAGGACAATATCTCTGATGAATATTGTTGCAAAATTCCTCAACAAAATCACAGCAAACCTAAAATTTACGTTAAAAGATGATACACCGTGACACAGTGGGATTTATCTCTGGGATGCAAGAATGGCTCAACATATGAAAATCAAGTAATGCGATATAACACATTAACAGAATAAAGGATAAAAATTACATGATTATCTCAATAGTTTCAAGAAACTTCAACTTACTTTCATGACAAAAACTGGGAATAGAAGCAAAATAGCTAAACATAATAAAGACCATATATGACACACCCACAATTAACATCCTACTCAGTGGTGAAGAAATGAAAGCTTGTCATCTGAGCCCAAGAATAAGGCAAGGGTGCTCACTGTTGCCACTTCTATTCAACATACTCTGGAAGTCCCACCCGGAGTAATTGGGCAAAAAAAAAAAGAAATGAAAGACATCCAAATATGAAAGAAAGAAGTAAAATTGTCCCTGTTTGAAATGACATGGTCTTCTATACCAAAACCCCTGAAGACTCCATAAAAAAACTGTGAGAACTAATAAACACTTTCAGTAAAATTGCAGGATACAAAATCAACACACAAAAACCGGTTGTGTATATATGCACTAATAAACAATAAACTAACTGAAAAGGAAATTAGGAAAACAATCCTATTGATGATAGCACCAACAAGAATAAAATACTTAGGAACAAACTTAACTAAGAAGGTGAATGACTAGCGTATTGAAAACTACAAAACACTGAGGAAGGAAATGAAAGAAGCCACAGAAATGGAAAGACATACATGTTCATGGATTGCAGAACTTAATATTATTAAAATGTTTATACTACACAAAGCAGTCTACAGATTCAATACAATCTCCATCAATACCCCAATGGCATTTTTTTTCAGAAATAGAAAAACAATCCTAAAATTCTATGGAACCACCAAAGTCCATATATTGCCAAATCATTCTTTAGAAAGAACAAAGCTGGAGACATCACAATTCCTGATTTCAAAATATATTACAGAGCTACAGTAATCAAAACATTATGATTTGGGCATAAAGACAGACACATAGACCAACGGAATAGAATAGAGAGCCCAAGAATAAATCCACATATATGTGATGTAATGGTTAATTTTATGTGGATGCCCAGATAGCTGGTAAAACATTATTCTGGGTGTATCTGTGAGGGTGTTTCTGGAAGATATTAGCATTCTTTTCAGTAGACTGTGTAAAAAGACTTGTGCTCACCAATGTGGGTGGGCATCATCCAGTCAGTTGGGGGCCCAGTGGAACAAAAAGGTGAAGGAGAGTGAAATCTTTCTTTCTTCTTGAGCTGGGATGTCCATCTTTTCCTGCCCTCAGATATCAGAGCTCCTGGTTCTCAGGCCTTTGGACTTGAGCTGAATTATACCACTGGCTCTCCTGGTTCTCCAGCTTGCAAACAGAAGATTGTGGTACTTCTTGGTCTCCATAACCATGTGAGCTAATTCCTATAATAAATCTCCTCTTCTATCTATCTATCTATCTATCTATCTATCTATCTATCTATCTATCTATCCATCTATCCATCCATCTATCTATCATCTACCATCTATCTATCTATATCCTATTGTTTTTGTTTCTCTAGAGAATCTTGACTAATATAGATGGTCAACTGATCTTCAACAAGAGTGCCAAGAATATACATTGGCTAAAGTATAGTCTATTAGATATATGGTGTTGGGAAAACTGATATCTACATGCAAAAGAATGAATTGAAGCTTTATTTTACACCATACACAAAAGTCAACCCAAAATAGATTAAAGACTAAAGCATAAGACCTGAAATAATAAAACTTCTAGAACAAAACATAAAGGGAAAGCTATATGACATTGGCATTGGCGGTCATTTCATGAATGACACCAAAAGTACAGGCAACAAAAACAAAATTAGACAAGTAGAACTACACTAGAATAAAAAGCTTCTGCACTGCAAAGAAAACAATCAATAGACTGAAAAGGCAACCGACAGAATGGGGGAAAATATTTGTGAACCGTATACCTGATAATGAGTTAATCTCCAAAATATATGAGGAATTCCTACAACTCAAAAACAAAAAAAAACTATTAACTCAAATAAAGGACTTGAATAGACATTTCTCCAAAGAAGACATACAAATGGCCAATAGATATATGAAAAAATGCTCAGCATCACTAGTCATCAAGGAAATGCAAATTAAAATCACAATATCATCTCACACCTGTCAGGATGGCTATTATCAAAAATAAACAAATAAATAGCAACAGTTGTTGGTAAGGACATGAAGAAATTTGAACCCCTGTACGCTGTTAGTGTGAGCGCAAAATTGTGCAGCTGCCATGGAAAATAGTATGGAGGTTCCTTAAAAAATCAAAAATAGAACTAACATATGATCCAACAATCCCACTTCTGGATATTTATAGAAAATAATTGAAATCAGGATCTCAAATATTAGCACTCTCATGTTCATTGCAGCACTATTCATAACAGCCAGAGGTAGAAAAAACCTAAATGTCCATTGACAGATGAATGGATAAAGAAAATGTAGTAAGTACACATGACGGAATATTTTTCAGCCTAAAAAAGAAGAAAATTCTGTAATAAGTGACAGCATGGTTGAAACTTGAGGACAGTATACTAAGTGAAATAAGTCACTACCAGAAAGAGAAATACTGCATAAATCCATTTATCTGAGATATCTAAAATAGTCAAATTCGTTGAATCAAAGATTGGAATGGTGGTTGCCAGGGGCTGGAGGAGGGGGAAATGGGGAGTTACTAATTAATCAGCAAAAAGTTTTAGTTAAGCAAGATGAATAATTCTAGAGATCTGCTGTACAACATCGTACGTATAGTCAATATTACTGTATTGCACACCAAAAAATTTGTTAAGAGGGCAGTTCTCATGGTAAGTATTCTTACCATGAAAAAAGAGAACTTTAAACAAAATCCAAAAAAAAAAAAAAACTTGCAAAGATCATGATCTAATATTTTTTTAAACGAGTATATTTTAAAAATGCATAGATCTTAAGTATATTGTTTGAGATATTTTGACAAAAGTTTATGTCTGTGTAACTATCCATTTAGTAATCCCATTTAGTATTTAGAACAGCTCCATTACCCCAAAAAGACCTCTTGTATCCTTCCTAGTCAATTTTCTACTTACTCTCAGAGACAATCATTGCTCTTATTTCTAGTTTTCACGTTCTAATACTTTATGTAAAAGAATTCATGCACTCTGTTGTGCTTTGCTGCTATCACTCAACAAAATCCATTTGAGATTGACGCATGTAAGAATCACTTGTTTCCTTGTTATTGCTAAGTATTATTTTGTAGTGTAAATATACCATAAGTTGCTTAACAATTTTCCTCTTGATGACATTTGAATTGTTTCCAGTTTGGGATACAAATAAGGCAGCTGTGACCATTGTTTGACATTTCTTTTTGTGGACATACATTTCTACTTTCGTTTGGCAAGTACCTATGAGCTGAATTGCTGGCTCATTGGGTAGGTGTATGTTTTAACAAGAAATTTCCACACTATACAAGGCTAGTTTGTGTGAAATGATTTCTCACTGAGGTTGTGAAACAACTTTTCTTGTGCTTGTTATTCATCTGTCTTGTCTCATGAACTGTGTGATCAAATATTTCGCTCTTTAACTATATTGTCTTCTAATTATGTAGTCTAGGAGTTCTTTATGCATGTTAGATACAAGTCCTTTCTCAGATACCTGTAGGAGTGAATATTTTTACCCTATTTGTGCCTTATCTTTTCATTTTTGTAATGGCATTTTGTTTGAGCAGACGTTTTTAATTATTATCCAGTCACATCAATTTTATGTACGATATGTGATAGGGAACAAGCTTTATTTTTTTTTTGTAGTGGATGTTGTTCCATCATCATTTGTTAAAAAGACTTTCCCTAAGCATTGAATTGCCTTGGCGCCTGCTTCAAAAATCAGTTGAATATATATATGTGGGATTCTTTCTGTATTCTGTTTCTTTGATTGATTGATTGATTCATTCATTCATCCTGATTAGAATACTATACTCTCTAGATTATTGCATTATCTATCTAACCTCATTTTTAATATTTCCTGAATTTACATAGTAAAAATATGGCACAATTTATTCATTATTTCTCCTATTAATGAAACTGTCAGTTGTGTTCAGATTTTTAAAAATATTTTTGGAAAGCATCATTATAAATATTACTTCAAATAATATATATTTGGTTATAGTTACTTTATCATGTAGGATAGATTTTTATAAATATTATTGGAAAAGTTATTAATCATGCCAACTTAATTTTAATAGATGTTCTAATAGTGATTGACTATTTTATTTTCCATTTCTACTCAGATATTGTTTGTTTAGTGAGAAACAATTGATTTTGCCTATATATTTTGTATTTAGCTGGGTTACCAAAATTTCATATTAATTCTAGTAGCTTTACGCTGTCTTCAATTTTTTTGCAAAGCACGGTTACGTTGTGTCATTTTCCCATATTTTATATAAATTATTTTATTGTCTTGTTGCTTCAATTCAACCCCATAAATGTTTTTAATTAAAGAGTTTTTTTCCTTGAAGTATGTTTGACATAATATTGTGTAAATTTAGGTGTACAACATGTTGATTTGATACATTTATATATTGTAATGTGATCACCGTTGTACTTGTAACACCTCTATCATATACTTATCATTTCTTTTTTGTGATGGGAATACTAAGATCAACTTCCAAAATTATATTGGAAAAAAAGATAGTACTAACAGGGATTTCTGACTTTGTCCATAATTTCAACAAAAATAGCTTTGACATTTCACCACTTAAGATGGTGCTTACTTTTCCTTTTTGGTAAGTATTTTGTTTGCTACCATTGTTTGCTTATTTTTAGCTTTCTCAAAAGCTATCTCCACCCCCACCCCTCATCTCCCACTATAGACGTTGAAATGATTAGCTGTTCATTTTCCTAGGCTTCTTTGCATCTAGGGGTGACTTTGTGTAAATATCCCTAGGGTTTTAGTCAATATTTGTCAAATTCAAGGTTGCGAGTGGAATATGAAATCAACTTAATTGGTGGCAACGAGAAATTTTTTAAAAACATAGAATAAAATAGAAAATATCAGAGAACAGTACAGGTACTCTAACTATGATTTCTGAAACACTTTATATATATATGGATATATGTTTATACATATATGGACATATATATATATTAGTACATATAGGTTTAGCTAGAAAAAGTGTATTTCTTTGCATGATTTATGTTCAAAAATTGTGACTGTCACTTGTTTAAGTCATAGTTATTTGAATTTGCTGTTACTTGTAGCTAAATGCATCCAAACTGGTTCAAAACTGATACATATAAACAGCTTGCTTTGGGTAACATCCTTTAAGGTTTGGAAGTAGTTGTTTACAGGAGGTAAGGTGGCCATTAATCCATTCCAGCTGGGAAATCTGTGGCCCTTAATATGAAGTAAATAAATTTTTATCAAACTCTTTCTTATTGTGTCTTGGTATGCATAAAACAGATGACATTCTCACACCAGGTAATTAAGGTGCACTTTATGAATAGACTAATTTACAAAGATGTTAAGGAAAACTAACAGAGGAATGTAAAGCATCCCAGTGATAGCAACAGCAAGGAAGCATTACCAATGCCATACCTGAAGAAGTCAGGGGCAAAAATAAGACTTGCAGCTCCAGAAGCTTCTACAGCAGTTGTGACCTCTGGCAGAGAATGACTACCCTGCCCTTGGATCTATTTCTGGCACTTCCATTTGGCTGGATCCAAAATCAAACCAGAGGGCAAGGAACTTAAGTTCTATATCTATACAGACCATCCTCTGCATAAAGGCAGAAAACATTACCAAAGATAAAGGATCTCTCTATACTGACAAGTAGTTCAATAAATTAAAAAAGATGCAAAAACAATCAACTTATATGCACCTAATATCAGCCTCAAAAATATTTGAAGAAATTCACAGAACTGCAGGAGAAAAATTGAAAAAATGCACCGTTTGAATAGTAGATTTTTAATATACTTTTCTTGGTAATTGATAAATTAAGCAGGAAAAAATCACTAAGGATACAGAAGATTTGAATAATATAATTAATTTGATCTAGCAGATAAGTATACATTACACTCAACAACAGCAGAATATATTTCAAGCTTGAAAGAACACTTATGAAAATTGACCACATACTGGGGTATGAAGAAAAGATCACCATATTTCAAAGTTTTGTTATATAGAAAATACTCTCTCTGAACACCAAAATTAAATTAGTGATCAATTATTAAAAAAAAGATAATTACAGGATCAAAATTCCCAGGGAGAGGGGAGAGAATGAAATATTAAGTCAAGTTGTGGTAAAAGATTCCTCAAGAAAGTGATGATTGAGGAAAGTCTTGAATGTAATGAGGTAGTTAATCATATAGAGATCTTGCAGAACTCTATTCTAGGAAGATTGAAAAACTGAAGCCATGGCCTTACTATGGCTTTTGTAATTTAAACATGGAGGCCAGTCTGGAGTAGAATGAGCAAGAATTAGTTAGAAACTGAAGACAAAGTCTATCCTGAAGGGTCTTTTAGCCATTTTTAAAGACTTTGGTTTTCACCCTAAGCAGCATGGGGAGGCATTGCAGGGTTTTGAATAGGGAAGTAACAAAATTTGACTTATGCTTTGATAGGATCTTCATTCTACTCTTGCTTCTTCACCGTGAAGAGATCATAGGAGGAAAAAAAGTATCATTGAGAGTCTTAGAAAATTATTGTGTGATCCAGATAAGTGATCATTGTAGCTCAGGCAAGATGGACACTCTGGAAATAATGAAAAATGGTTGCATCTAGATATATGCTGAAGATGGAGTCAACATGATTACTCATGGTGGATAAGTTATCCAAGGTGGATGAGTTATCAAAGGATAACTCAAAGATTGTTGGCTTGAGAAACTAGATATAAAGAGTTGTCACCAAATAAGACATGAAATTCTGCAAGTAGAGTAGGTCATGTGGGGAAGGTCAGGAGTTCAGTTTTGATTTTTTTTTTTTTTTTTTGTGAGGAAGATCAGCCCTGAGCTAACATCCATGCAAGTCCTCCTCTTTTTGCTGAGGAAGACTGGCCCTGGGCAAACATCTGTGCCCATCTTCCTCCGCTTTATATGGGACGCCGCCACAGCATGGCCTGACAAGCAGTGCATCTGTGTGCGCCCGGGATCGGAACCCGGGCCACCAGCAGAAGAGCACGTGCACTCAACATCTACGCCGTGAGTCCGACTCCCAGTTTTGAACATATTTTGTTTGAGGTGCATATTACATATCCAAATTTAGATACTGAATAGTCAGTTGGAAGTATAAGTCTGGAGTTAGGGAAAGAAGGCTGAGCTAGATGTATAAATTTGGGTGTGACAGCAAGAAAATGGTATTTAAACTTGTTGGCCTGGATGACATCACCAAGATTAAATATTAATAGAGAGGAAAAGGGTCAAAAACTTGACTCCTGAGGCAAACAAATATTGAGAGTCTATTACAAAGGGAAGGAACCAGTAAAGAAAAATGATAAATAAAAAAGACAAGTGAAGAAAGTGAATTAAGAAGGAGAGAGTAGTCAATTCTGTGTTAAATACTAACAATTGGTTGAATAATATTGAGCACTAAGAATTGATATGATATTCAGCAAATTGGAGCTTGTTGGAAATCTTAAAGAACACAGTTTCATCAGAGTATTTAAAGCTAAGGCTTTAGTCTTTTTTATTTATTTATTTTTTTTGTGAGGAAGATCAGCCCTGAGCTAACATCCATGCTAATCCTCTTCTTTTTACTGAGGAAGACCGGCTCTGTGCTATCATCTATTGCCAATCCTCCTCCTTTTTTTTTTTTTTTTCTCCAAAGCCCCAGTAGATAGTTGTATGTCATAGTTGCACATCCTTCCAGTTGTATGTGGGACACGGCCGCAGCATGGCCGGAGAAGTGGTGGTCGGTGCGTGCCCGGGATCCGAACCTGGGCCGCCAGTAGAGGAGCGTGCGCACTTAACCGCTAAGCCATGAGGCTGGCCCTCAACTAACTCTTAACTTCACACAGAATTTTCTCACCAACAGTATTGCATAAGGAACTGCGTAGTACTGCCACAGGCTCTCTACAAGATCTACAATGCCCAGTTACATCTTCCCAGGTTCCTACTGAGGCTGAGAAACTGGTCAATATTGAAATAGGCACAATGAACTCTTTCCAGGGTTTTCCATTCCTATTCCTGTGGCATTTATTAATTATTTTGGTCATCATTGAAAACTGTTGCTTGAAAATATTTTTAAAACTTTTAATTAAGAAAATTACACTTATTATTTGAACTTTTCCTGAAAAGTATATAAAATATGCATTAATCAATCTCTGGATTGTGGAACACTTGTGTTTTGTTGGAGCATGCTTGTGGCCGAGACTCTTGGCTATTCTCCATTCTCTCCTTCTTCTTTTAGCAATAGAATATCCCAATATTAGTTAGGCCCAGGGTCCCCTTGTGTAATCACTACATTTTTATGTTTCCTTAGAGAAGATGTAGTAGCATGCCCTGCAAATTCTGGCTACTATAATGTGAGCAGAAGTGATTTCTGTTACTACTAGGTTGTATCCTTAAAGTTAAGGCTTATTTTCAATACTTCCTTGTTTCTTTTTTCCCACTGGTTGCAATGCAGACTCTATTGCTAGAGCCAGATCAGCCATCTTGGACTGTAAATTGGAAACTCAAGATGAGCTTGGCAGAACCATTAGATAGAAGGATCTGGTCTCTAATGGCTGAAGTGGCAACACCAGTCTTGGGTTGTCTATCTAGACTTTTTAGGTAAAGGAGACATAAATTTCTATCTTATTAAATTCACTCGTATTTTGAATTTCTCGATTATGCAGCTGGACTGATAATCTAAATAATATACTCTTTTAGCCTGTACATTATGATAATACTTAAAGATTGCAAGGAATACTAAAGATAAATAAAATTAGAAGGTTCTCTAAGTCAGAAATCAAATACTTCTGTTATCACATTTTCCAAACCAGAAATTTTACAATATTTTCTATTTATCAGCAAAGTTTGTATGTTTTGTAAATAATCATTTGGATCTGATGGTGAGTTGGAATAATGTTGGGTATTCATAGATCACTGATTTATTGTATTATGAGTTATGTGATTAGAGTCTGTGTATAGCTAAATATGCAATAATTCCTTAGCTGTTTCAGATGATTAATATTGGAACTGGCTCAACATTTCACTCATTGCCTATGTATACTTGTCTACCAGGATGATAAAGCACTAATGGATTCTTATTACTATCCAGGGGCAAAATGTGGTTCTCTTCCACATTTTTGAAACTATCCTAACATTTTACAATGAATGCCCAGAGCAAAATGAAAGGGTTGGAATGTAATAGAGATGAAGCAAAAAGTAAATGACAAGGCAGGGTGCAGTCAGATATTTTTTAAATAAAAACTATTCAGTATAACTCTTTTCTTCTGGACAATGACCTATTAGAGAGGATATTTCAAATCACTATTTTATAGAATCATAGGTCTTAAAGGTAAAAGGTACAATGAATAACAATCTGTTGCAAATTCCCCCTCCCAGACAGGTGAGGCATTAATACTCCTGGTCCACACACTGGTTAATAGCATTTCTCAAGATTACAAAGCAGAAAAGTCAGGGTTAGATCCAGATTTTGAGACCCCTGGTGTAGGAATGCTTGTAACTTCTTGATAATGTGATGTAAAGTTAGATTTGGTGATTCATTTATTTTTATTCATCTATCTACTCAATTCACTTACTTTTGGATCTAAGGATGTAGGTAGGGCAACTGTAGCCAGAGAAATGATACCATGTGGCCAGTGGAGTATGTCAAAGTGCTAAGGAAAACTGGCAAGAAACTGGTTCAATTTTAGAAGGTAATAACTTAAGGGCTTACACAAAGGGATAGCTCAGAGCTTATTATTAAGAACAGTTATATGTTTTAGATGGGAGGAATAGAGTAGAGAAGGACATTCTAGCCAAAAGGAATATGTTGAGCAGGGGCAGGGAGCCAAGAAAGACCATGGTGTGATTGAAAATATGAGCAGCCCAATGTAGCTCAGACAGTGAATGGATCGGTAAAGGTCTTCAATGTGTGTGACCAGGGATAGTGTATAGCCTGGTTGTGAATTGCTTTTTAAGCTAGCTAAGAAATTTGGTTTTTTATCCTGTAGAAAATAAAGAGACAAAAAAGATTTTAAATGAGAAAAAAAGGGATTTATTTTTTTTTTTTGGTGGGGAAGATTAGCCCTGAGCTAACATCTGTTGCCAATCCTCCTCTTTTTGCTGAGGAAGATTGACCCCAGGCTAACATCCGTGCCCATCTTCCTCTACTTTATATGTGGGGCACTTGCCACATCACGGCTTGATAAGCAGTGTGTAGGTCTGTGTCTAGGATACGAATCTTCGTACCCCGGGCCGCCGAAGAGGAGTGCATGAACTTAACCGCTACAACACCAGGCTGGCCGCAAAAGTGATGTATTGTTTTTTGTTTAAGATGACTCTTGTTATCTTCAGAGTTGAAGGTTAATTGAAATGAAGAAATACTTGGGGTACAAATAACATACCAATTTTAGGCATAATAAAGAATTTTCTGGAGAAGGAACAGTGCTGATGGAAGGAAAAGACCAGATATGATAGGAATTTCTAAATTAGAATTTATAATTAAACCTGGGGGCTATAAATTGGGACAATGGTGACAACACTAATAGAGATTAAGGATGCAAAATGTAGAAAATTGATTGAGAGCTAGTAAGAACATATTTGTCCATGCTAAATGTAGATTTCCAAAATCAGGGTTAATCTTTTTGAGCCTCAGTTTTTTTTTAAGTAAAATATCAATAAATATCTCTCTGAAAGGACTATTAAATTCATAGAAAAAGTAACTCAGATAATGCACATAAAGTAACCATGAGTGCTAGCTAGCTAAGTGGTAGGTATTGAATAAATGGTAACTGTTATTATTATCTATTATTGTTATTATTACAGTGAATTGAGAAATAAATATCCTACAGGAAAGTGAAAATAAAAATCTGAACCATGGAAGAGAGATCAAGGATGTAAATATTTATTTGACATTCATTGCTGTAAAGGTGCAATTAAAAATACAAGATTAGACATAATTCTAATAGAATTTTGTTCTTTAGTTGTTTTCGTTGAAAAGGAAATTGAGTTTTATGAAATTTGAATGTCATTCATTAAATGAATAAGCACAAGAGCCTGTTAGCTATCAGCAACATGAGTCTAAGGAAACAGTGGAACTGCTGCATTTGTGCTGATGCCTGAATAAATAAATTTCAGGCTTCAAGGCATTCTCGAAGTAGCAAAGTAGACTGGCTTTAGGCCAAAATTTGAAATATGCAAAGTTTGTCTTCAGATGCTGCCTTTTCAAAGCCGGGAGTAGGGGGGTGGGAGTTGGGGTGGGGTGGGGAGGGTGTGTGTGGGGGTGGCTGTTATATAGAATAAGATGGAAAAAGTCCCTCAGGGTTTTTAAGCCTTAGGCGTATCATAGCATATTCTAGTCTCTCCATCATATATTTTCATAAAAGTGAAATCAAATTAAATAAATATTTGAAATTAACTTGAAGGAAAAAGAAAATCACAAAAGGGAAGCATAGTACTAGGTAAGCGTAAGGAATTGTAGAGGAGACTTGACTTTTACAGGGATAGTTGGTACCGGTTATTGGTCTATAAAATTCAAGTCATTTGTGGCAACCACTGACAGAGTCATATCCTTTGCTGATAATAAGCTTTCTAAATCACTGCTAAAACCTGAGATTCTGGTGAACTCAATACATGATCTCCAAAGACAACATTCCCAGAATATCTGAGATAAATGTTTGCTTTCCATGATTGGGCACTACAAACAAATGAATCTCTCCTTCCATCCCTAAAAGGAAAATTCCCCATCATCATCACCGCCATCATCATAATCGTAGTCACAGACACACATAAGACACTTATGTTGAGTCAGATCCTCTTTTAGTTACTTTTCAACCATTAACTCATTTAATTCAAAAGCAACCTTATGGGATAGGCACTATTGTTATCTCTATTTTACAAGTGAGGAACCCAAAGTATAGACAGTTTATAGAACATTCTTAAGGTCATACAGGACAATTCCTTCATTTAGTTGACTACCATTTCCATGGGCCAAAAGTGTCTTATGGCTACTTGGACTATCCCAGCCAAGCAATCTTTGTATCTGTTCGAAGAGACAGTGCTGCAGAGTGGTTGCTGAAAAATGGTTGCTGAAGCCCTGACTGATCTGCAGGGGAAAATGGATCCTCCTCTGACTAGATTTATGACCTTGGGAAATATATTTAACCATTTTGAACTTAAATTTCTAAGTCTGTAAAACGAAGACAAGGGTGAAGGAGAAAAGGGAGGTGTGTTAGGTCATGGTCTGTGAATGCCCCTGAGAGGACCTGGTGAAATCCCCTAAGTCCTGAAGTGCAAGTGCAGATAAGCGGAAATGGTCCCAGTGCTCTCATGGCAGGAATTTCTAGACCCAGAAGCTACATATGTAGTTACCACCGAGAAATAACTTGCTGAATAGCAGAACTATTTTCATAGATGGCTATATAAATTCTAGGACTCTCCAAACTCATTGATGTCTCAGTCTGAATAAGCTGACAAGACCACCAAACTCCATGGGTACTCCTTTGAGATATGAGGCTGGCAGTGGGGAGACTTGCCCACTCATCAGCATTATTATCTGCTTTAGGTCTTTTATCTTGTTTATTTGATGACTGCCAAGAATCCAAAGTTAACAACTTTGAACAAAGTCTAAGTCATCATTTTCACCCACACTTAGCTTTGTAAAAGCCTATGTATTCTAATCTAGCTCCAAATGTCAAGCACTTAATCAGGACTCTATACACTAGTATATACCTGTTAAATGGGTATAATATTTTAGGAGAGGAGAGGCTTTACAAGACTTTTCAGATTGTATCATCTCTGCAACTACCTAAGTATCATATAATTTGGGTGTCCCTACTTAGTAGATGGTTTTCTATAAATAGTAGGCAATAGTATATTTGTTTTTACAGATTAATCTTAAACTTTTCTCATTTTGCAACTTCATTCTAAATTAAGGACACAACTCTTTCCACACTCCCTAGTACCCTGACTATTATAAATCATTTATAAATCATAAAATCCAGTTGAGTATATCTTTTTCCCTCCTGCAAAACTATTTTTTATTTATTTGCTTATTTTTCTTGTATTTGCTTACCTGACTCATGCTAATTGAGACAGATAGTTATGATTTTTACATTCCATATATAAAATGAGACTTTCAATTGACCACAGATTTGAAAACTTGTAAATATTTACCTCATCATTTTGCATTTTTCCCAATAGACTCCCTGAAATTAATAAATATTTTAATTTGAGAAACAGTTAAATTATTTGCAAAGATTACAGAGTAAATTAGAACAACAATTCACAATCAAGGTGAGGTAAACCAAATCAATCCTAAATGCATTTAGACCGATTTTACAAATATTGCTAGATTGTGATTCTAAAAATCAACTGATATTATTCCATTAATGGAATTATTGCATTTGGCAGTATTTCCACTAAATATTTTGGAAGATTTAAATCTACCTGGTGGACTACACTAATCCTTATTGCAAACCTGCCTGGATTATATATGAATTCAGTTTCTGGGCCTCAATCCAATCAAAACTGCAAGCTGGGTTAAAGCCTGATGTTTTTTGTTTCTTTTTCTAATAAAAACTAATGATCAATTTCTGGATCATTCTAACCTATTATCAATCTGATATGGAATGTTTATTTTTTTCTATCCTCTCTAATACCTGCGACTATTTTCTGTGTCTTAACAGAGATATAGAAACAAAGAGGGTAATTTTTCCCTTGCGGAATGACTCACTGTAGGGGGAAGGGCGGTCTCAAAATGACTTCCCTGGTAGCTTTTTACATAGTCACTCACACAGTATCTGACACATAGATAATGAATTAATTTGTTCTTTCAATAATTTTTTTATTGACGCATATTTTGTGTCAGATGCTCTAGGAAACATTGCCGTCAAGGAGATTAATGTCAGACTGGTTAATGATTGTAGTTTGGCTTCTTTAATTTAGTTTAATGCTTTTAAATATATTCATATTGTTGCGTGTATCTGTTCTTTTTTATTTCTGAATGTTATTCCATCATGTGAATATTACACAATTTCTTATTCATTCAGTAGTTGAAGGACATTTGGGTTGTTCTAGTTTTTCTGATTATGAACAAAATGGCTGTAAACATTTGCACCCAGCTCTTTGTGTGGTTGTATGCTTTTGCCCTTTTGGATGAATTTCTAGGAATGAATTAGCTGTGGTATCATGTGTGGTAGCATATGGTTGAATATATGTCAATATACAAGAAACTGCCAAGTCTGTTTCCAAACCTATTATACCATCAATTTTTATTTTTTATTTTTCTTTACTGCAGTAACATTGGTTTATAACATTGTATAAATTTCAGGTGCACATCATTATACTTCTATTTCTGCATGGATTACATCATATTCTCGTGTTCACCACCCAAATACTAATTACAATCCATCACCACACACGTGTGCCTAATTATCCCTTTTGCTGTCCTCCCTCCCCTCTTCCCCTCTGGTAACCATCAATCCAATCTCTGTCTCTATGTGTTTGTTTGTTGTTGTTATTATCTACTACTTAATAAGTAAGATAAGTCAGAGGGAGAAGGTCAAATACCATATTGTACCATTTTGAACTCCTTCAGCAGTGTATGAAAGGTTCAGTTGCTCCACATCCTTGTCAGCACAAAGCACTGACAGGATTTAATTTTAGCAAATCTAGTCTGTGTAAAGTAGAATCTTTTTGTCATTTCCATTTGCACTGCTGTAGGGGTTAATGACGGTAGGCATCTTTTCATGTACTTATCTGTTATCTATATATCTTCCTTTGGTGAAATGTCTGGTAATTTTTTTCCCATTGTTTATTTTTTTATTTATTTCTTTTTTTTTGTGAGGAAGATAAGCCCTGAGCTAACATCCATGCTAATCCTCCTCTTTTTTGCTGAGGGAGACCGGCTCTGAGCTAACACATATTGCCAATCCTCCTCCTATTTTCCCCTCAAAGCCCCAGTAGATAGCTGTGTGTCATAGCTGCACATCCTTCTAGTTACTGTATGTGGAACGCGGCCTCAGCATGGCCAGAGAAGCGGCGCGTGGATGAGCGCCGGGGATCCTAATCCGGGCCGCCAGTAGCGGAGCGCGCGCACTTAACCACTAAGCCAGGGGGCCGGCCCCTCTCCATTGTTTAAATTGGGCTGCTTGTCTTTGTTTTATTAAAATTTAAAAGTTCTCTATATGCTCGATAGAGGTTCTTTATAAGAAATTATATTTGCAAGTATTTTCTCCCAGTCTTAGTCTTATCTTCTTATTAACTTGAGTGTCTTTCAAGCAACAGAACTTTAAAATTATCATATAGTTGAATTTATCATTTTTTTCTTTCATGTGTCATGCTTTTCTTTGTATCATATATAAAAATTTTGTGCTGAACTGAAAGTTATAAAGATTTTTCCTACATTTTCTTTTAGAAGCTTCCTAGTTGGAGTGCTTGCATTTAACTCTGTGATCAATTTCAAATTACTTTTTCTGTATGGTGCAAGGTAGGAGCTTTGCTTGCATATGTACCCAGCTATGCTTCCTTTGTACTTTTCCTGCATGGGATTTCCAAGCTTTGTGCATCTCTGGGTCCTTGTCATTTATTAATTTTGGAAAATTCTTCTCTATAAGGTCTTCAAATATTTCTTCTCCTATTCCCTCTCTCTTACCTCTGGGACTCCAAATGCATAGATATTGGATACTTTAATATTGTCCCACAGCTCATGGATGCTCTATTCTGCTTCTGTTTGCTTGTTTTTTTTTTTTTTTTCTTTTTACTCTTTGTGTTTCAGTTTGGATAATATCTAATTATCATTGTTCAAGTTCACTAATTATTTACCCAGACATGTTCAGTCTGCTGAAAAATCTCTCAGAGGAGCTCCTTGTCTCTGATATCGTGGGGTTTTTTATTGCTAGCATATATAGCTGACTTTTTAAAGATAGCGTCAACCGTTCCTCTACAATTCTCATCTGTTCATGGACAGTGTCCACCTTTTACACTATATCCTTTAAATATTAATCATAATTATTTACAATCCCAGTTTACTAGTTCCATTACTAGGGCAAATTCTGGCTCTAGTTCTGTTAATTCCTTTATCTCTTGACAGTAGTCAGTACTGTCTACAACACAACCTAAAGATGTGTCACTTTTTTCCTCACTTTCTTGTGTCTTATAATTTTTCACTCTATCCTGAACGTGATGTGCAGAAGAACACTAGAACCTGAGGTATAATATTTTTGCTTGGCAATAGACACTCCTCTGCTCTCAGGCTGTTAATATGATGAGTTGAGCCAATGTAGACATTAGTTTGGCTGGTTTGGAGGTTTCTTTTTTGGTTGCTATAGTTATCTTCAGTGGTCCACAGTTTTCTCCCAGCATCAGGCAATTACTCTTCTGTGCTCAGTGTGAGGCCTGGGGAACCACAAGCTTTTTTGCTCAGCGTCTCTGCACCTTCCCCAGTATTTGGCAAGCACAATGCTTATGCTTTTCTCTCTTCTGATAAATAAGTTCTGCTACATATCGCTGGTAGTTTTGTTTTGTTTTCAAATATATATTCTATTTTTTTATTGTATTCTTTATGTTAATTTTTCAGCAATACATTTAAAATATTTCCTAGCACTCTCTCATTCTCTATGTTTTGCTTTTTCAAATGACATGATACTTCAATAATCTTACTATCTACTTATTTGAAAAACTACAATACACAAACATAAAAGCAATACACAGTGGTCTTCAAAAGCCATGAGGCAGCTGCACATATATTGGTTACTGTGAAGAGAAAATAGCAAGTTGCAGAGCGCTGTATATATTTCACTCTATTTGTGTGAACAAAATTGATATATGTGTTTACATATGCACGGACCATCTCTGAAAGTGTGCGGAGGAAACAGTTAAAACTCATTGACTCTTGGAAGGGGAATCCGATAGGTACAGGAGTGAGATTTACTTTTCACATCACACATCTTTATAGTGTAAATATCCTACAGTGTGTAGATATTATCTAGTCAATATTAGCTAAAGACAATAATGTAAGCTGTACAATTAGTGTTAGAATAGTTAATATATTTAGGTGTCATTTATGTAGATAAACACTTCAACTAAGTCTACACAAAGTGTGTCTTGAATCGTGGTCTCCCATGCATCGTGAGCTTTGAATTACTAATTTGAAGACAGTCACCCCAGTGAGTCCATTAATCTCCCAATAAAGCCATGTAATATATTATATGATGAATTTTTGGTTCCCATTCATAAAATTATGGGAAAATATTGTTTAAATGTGGATCTCCCTGCTTACTACATATAGATATCTCGTTATACGTATATTTCTTGTTGTTGTTAAGGAAGAGCTTCTTTATGTATTTTTTAAATGGATGACTACGTGACAATGGGTATCAACTCATTATCGAATTTAAATGTCATTTAATATATTTGAAAGAATGACGTCTCACTTCTATTTTTAAACGTCAATACTTACAACATGCCCAAAATATATCATTTGTGACTACAGTTATAATGAACACTTTTATCTGTGAAGCAATACATACTTTTCCAAGCCAAGGATATCTTCTTTTGTGAAATGTATAATCATGATTTTTGTTCATTTTTCTATTAGGGCATCTGTGTTTTATCATTTTATTTGTAGGAATTCTTTATATATATTGAATATACATCCATTTTCAGTTATTTTATTGAATATATATATTTTCCAAATTTGGGACTTATCTTTTTACTCACTTCATGATGTCCTCTGATGAATAGAAGTTCTTAATTTTAATTAGATGAATGTATTAATATTTTTCTTTCTTATTAGTATTATTTTGTGTCTTGTTTAAGAAATCCTTCCCTACTTCAAGATCATAAAGTTATTCTCCTATGTTCTCTTCTAGAAATTTTATAGATTGTTTAAACTATTTATATGCAATTACAATCAAACTCTGATAAATCTTATTCAACTTTCAGAATGTTTCCACGTGATCCCAGCTTGCAAATCTGTATGAAGA
The DNA here is from genome assembly GCF_020826845.1 of Diceros bicornis minor. Taxonomy (NCBI): domain Eukaryota; kingdom Metazoa; phylum Chordata; class Mammalia; order Perissodactyla; family Rhinocerotidae; genus Diceros; species Diceros bicornis. The sequence continues at coordinate 92,762,878 of NC_080742.1, read as the reverse complement.
CTCTGCTATAACCACAACTTTTCCAGGATGATTTTTTTCCTTTGCTCCACTCAGCATCAGGGAACCCTTGTCTTAAGTCCGCTGTCCATGAAGTTGGAGCAGCGCTGCTTCCTTTTCCCCTTAACCCTGAGAATAGATCCCGTTGGAGACTTAGCTTAAAATGGACAGGTTCTCCTAAAAGTTGCCCATATAGGAAGGATATATGGCTTTGGCTTTTGTTGCTCTCATCTATAAGGTCTCCAAAAGGAAAGCCCAACTTTGCTAGGATTGGCAGCCGGTCCTCAGGGCAAAATTGTTTTTGTTGCCTGCATATGTTTCATACATCTTTTATGCCCCATTTTCTCTTAGAATTTTGCCTGGTAATTTCTTATTATCTTGTCATCATCATGATGGGTTTAAGAAAAGAATATCTATATTTTAACCAACATATTTTATTGCGTTCAGCAGAATATTTGGTCTGTCTATATATCAACTTGGCTAGGCTACGGTACCAAGTTAATTTATAAAACGCTAATCTAGCTTTTGCTGTGAAGGCGTTTTGTAGACATGGTTAACATCTATCATCAGTTGACTTTAAATCAAAGAGATTGTCCTTGATAATGTAGGTGGGCATCATCCAATCACTTGAAGGCCTTAGAAGCAAAACCTGAGGTTTCCCAGAGAAGAAGAAGAAATTCTGTCTCAGGACTACAACATCAAATCTTGCCTGAGTTTCCAGTTGGCCAGCCTACCTTACGTATTTCAGACTTGTTAGACCTCACAATTGCTTGAGGCAATTCCTCAAAATAAAATGAAATAACACATATATATATCTTTCCCTGGAAACCCTGACTGATACACTGAGCTGTCTTATCATTAATGAAATTGAAGTCCTCCCTATTCTCTCTCCCTCTGTCCCTCTTCTCAGTATAGAGTTCTGTCTCTCTCTTTCTCTACCTAACATCTTAATTTTGTTTCATGGAAATGATATGGATTCAAGTATCTGTCATGAAACTTATTAAAAGGGCTTTTCTTTCCCTGATTTATCTCTTCTCTTTCTGATAAGCTTGTCTGTTTAGTCTTATTCTTGCCTCTTCATACTTCAGGCTTAATTCAAATGCTTGGTGATCTTTGTAATGCCAATTGAGAACTCTGTGTATGTGGGAGGGCTTGCTGCCTGATAAGCCTTAGTTTAGATAAATATTTGGGAATTGAGACTTTTTTAGGGACACCTTCAAAACTTGAGTTAAGAGGACATTACTCTGGGGTTCTACCACCTTTTTCTCTGTGTCTCATTAGATCATTTATAAACTTTTTCTAAAAGAAAAACTGCTGATTATTTCACTATAATTCCCACTGTATTCAGATATCCACTGATTCTTATTTTTCTCTCACCTTCTACCTTTGTGTTCATAGCCTCTCCAGGTTTATGCAAAATAGTTTGAATTCATCTTCTACTTTCTCTTTAAGCAGAAACTTCTGCTTTATTTATTTATTTTTTATTTCATAAATTTGCTGAAATTTCTTGTTTTATTCTCTTTCTGATACTACTTATAACTTAAAATTATTTTTCTTACATTGAAATGAGGTCTTAAGAGGGAGAAGACTTATTATATATTTTTTTATATCCAATATCTTAATCTGAAAGCCAATTTTATGTATATAAAACGATGGTAAATAAAAACAGTTGGTTATATTCTTAAATTCTCCTAGATTAATGAATATTTTACTGGAAAATTGCCTTTTGCCTATGCTTTCAATTTCCATGTATTTCTTATTGCTTATCTTGTTGTTAAAAGCCATGAGCTGCTAAAATAGGCTGCATAAATTGCTATTTTCCTGCCTTCCTAGTTTCTGCCTCTTTGATTACATGATAAAATTTAATTCTCTCTGATGAAGCTAATGTTGGCAGAGAAGAGAAGAGACTTGGTAAAGCTCCTACTATACACTTGATTGAACATAAACCCAAAGCTGATTATTAATATTGATCGGACTGCTGAAATAAGATATGTTGCAAGGCATAGATTCAGCTTCAATATGTGTACTCATAAGAGAAAGACAAACCGAAACTATGCTGTAAGGAATAACAGCTGCAATAAATGCAATGAATGGTTTTACATGGTTTTAAGTCACTTATAGACTTCTGAGCTGATTTGCAAAATCAGAATCTTTTAATTCAGCACTCCATAATTTCAAAGTTTGGCCATTAAGTTCCAAGTTATATAAGCATCCAGATTCAATTACCCAACTCTTAAATTATTCCTTATATTACTAAGTGTTGCTTAGAAGACATGGAAAAATTCTTTTAAAATCTAAACTATCAATAAATGTAGTATGGCTCTCACTTCATCTATAGCAGCATTAATATCAAATAATTAAAACCCAATATGTGAAGGATTCAGGGAAGATGTCAGCAATAATATTGTTTTGAATGTCCCAGAGTCCTGTTATTAAGCAGATATAGAAACTAATTAGCAAAAGCAATAACTCATTACAGACATTTTCAACAAAAGCAATTGACAAGGTACCCCATGAACTCTGAAATACAGACACATAGTGAAAAGCCTTCAATATTTATAAGACCTATATGGAATCAGTTTTGTGTGGAATGGGGCAGAGGAAAGAAACAAGGAATATGAAAAATCTGGAAACAGGAAAAATTCAAAATATTCAATAGCTTTTCACTGAAAAGCAGCAGCTACAACTGGGAGGGGTTTTGGCCAATCTAACATTTGGTGAGTGTGAGGGATCTGAGGTCCTGTCTGAATAGTCTGGCGCCGTGCAGCCCCTGTGACCCCTCAAACCTAATCAACCAGGGAAACTTCTAGCACAAGGCTGCGCAGTGAGGAGAAACTCCTGGACAATAATACTAAAGAAGCGGAGCAGACCTGGTAAATATCAGAAAACAAGCTGCCATAGTTTTGTTGTTGTTGTCATTCTTTTGTTGTTTTGTCACTAAGCAAAACAATAGAAAAGGGGGCTATATCAAATTAGAAAAGCAACCTGAACCACAAGTCCTTCTAAAAGTTTAAGATAACAAATATCACACCCACCAAGAAAACCCATGAAAATTGTAATTAAACCCCTTAGAAGTAATTATGAGCTCAATGAGAATGAAAAGCAGAATAATATCCTTATAGAATAGATAGTGAAAGCAGAAGACATGCACACAAAACAGAACCAAATCATAGCCTATTATTTCAGAATGACTAAATGAACCACAGGTTCTCTAAAGACATTTACAAAGTTAGACTGATTGATTTTTTCTTCCATATACACATTCTTCTTCCTCATTTGATGCTACTAATGATTAGTAGCATCAACTAGCTTGAACTAGATACTCGAAAGCATCATTTTCTCCTCATTCTTTAGCAACCCTATATCTCTAGTCAGTCAAAAGTTCTGGAAATGCTTCCTCCTAAAAGTCTATTGAATCTATCTCCTCCTCTCTATCCTCCCTGTCACTGACTTAGTTCAAGAATTTACCATCTCTCATGTATATTACTGAGTTATGCTCCACACTGATGCCTCTATTTCCAGTTATAGTCATCTACAGTCCATGCTGCAAATTGATTCAATGGAGAAATGATATAAAATACAACATAAAAATGAATATTTAACAAATAATGACATTAATGACCTTTAATTTTCTTATTGTAGTCTGCCTCTCCATCTCATATTCCACTATTCCTTCTATGTATTTTATAGAATACTTATATTTATTTGTATAAATCATTATCTTACACATTGTTACGTCTTTTTGTAAACTTTGGTAGAACTCTTTTTCTTTTCCAGTTTTATTGGGATATAATTGACATATAGGACTGAATAAGTTTAAGGTGTGCAGTATACTGACTTGAGTTACATATATTTGAAATGATTACCATGCTAAGTTTAGTTAACATCCATCATCTCATATAGATACAAAAAAAAGAAAAAAATGTTATTTTCCTTGTGATGAAAACTCCGATGATCTACTCTCAACAACTTTCAAATATATCACAAAGCAGTGTTAACTATAGTCATCATGTTGGACATGACATCTTCAGTACTTTTTTATCTTATAGCTTGTACTCTTTATTATGGCTAAATAATGTTCCATTGTATATTCTTTATCTGTTCATCCACTGATGGGCACTAGGTTGTTTTCATGCCTTGACTATTGGAAATAAAGCTGCTGTGAACGTGGAGGTACTTTGTCTTTCTAAAATTTTTATCTTATTATTTTTAAAAATAACGATTGTATATATTAAGGTGTACAACATGATGATTGAATATACGTATACATAGTGAAATGATTACTACAGTCAATCTAATTAACACATTTCCTCATGTAATTACCATTTTCATGGTTCATCCACATTTTGCAAATGGCAGGATCTCTATCTTTTGTTAAGTCTGAATAGTATTCCATTATATATATATACGTATATACACCACAATTTCTGTGCCTTTTCGCGTGTGGTACAGTCTGCTGGCAGTTTCCAGTTTATACTTCAAGACTCAATTGAAATATCATCTCCTCTGGGAAAGTTTCCTTGACCGCATAGGTAAAGCTTGACATTCTTTTTCTAACATATTTTATTGATATTGTCTGTTTATATGCAAAAGTTACGCTTAGTTAGATCAGTGGTCAGTAAATTTTTTTGGTAAAGGGCCAGCTAGTAAATATTTTAGATTTTGCAGGCCGTGTAGTGTCTGTGACAATTACTCGCCTTTGTCATTGTAGTATGAAAGCAGCCATTAACAATATGTAAGCAAACATGTTCAGGTAAAACTTTATTTACAAAAGCAGGCCATCAGCTGGATTTTGTCTCTGGGCCATGGTTTGCCAACTTTTGAGTTAGCTGACTAAGATTTACCTTTGAAGCTTACTATAAAATGTATATGATGAAGCACTAGTACTTATTATATTTTCATAAATATAAATGCCCTGTCTGCTAAATAGACCTTGCATTCCCCATGGAAACAGCTTGCCTTAACTGGCTGTTTGTCATCACCCATAACAGATTCTTCTACATAATAAAACTAAAAAGCAACGAATTCTATGAGTTTATGTAGACAATAACAAAAATCAGACATGGCACATTTTGTTATAATATTGTTCAGAAAATGGTGGTGAAAGGCAACGGTCAAGAAATATCCATCCCCATTATGTATGGGCCTTCCTGTAGAAATATCATAAGGTACAATGATGGTCCTACATGGTGCTGTACTCAGAGTACTGCGTTATTCCACCTGCCTCACAGATCCTCTAAGAGGTTCTTCACTCATAAGAGTGTTATTGTTTGTTAAAGACCAATCTAAGGACCAAAATTCATACACATAAAAAAAGTCATTAACTTTATTTTGATGTAAATTATTTTAGTTTATAATAGAATACTTTTATTGTAGACATAGTTTCTTTTTTTCTAATGATATCTGCACAGGGTGATTTTATGATCACAGTAAATTGTTCTTGGGTCTTGTGTCAACAGTAATCTTTCTAGCCCTCAGGTAGTTATAATTCTCTGCCTTGAACCTAAAACTAGGACAGAAGAGATACAGAAAACATTAAAGCCTGCCTTATAAAACCTACCATAACAGATTGCTTTATTTTAAAGATTAAAAACCTTAAAATCTAATGTTGGTTTCATTTAAGTACAGTAAAGCAGCCGATATCTATAGTTTGACTTTTATATAAACATACATTTCCCAAGCCCTTTGAAATGATCTAATAAAGGTTAAACTAATAAAGCATACACATGAAGATTGCTATTAAATTGAATTGAAGGAATATTAGTGTTTACTGTATTTCAATAAATACAAAGCTCCAGTGGTATTTTCTATTCTAAATTTAAATTACTTGTACTTCCAACGTTTTCATGAGGGGCACTAAAGTTAAGGTGAAGTGGACTTAGTAATCATAAGTATTTCAAGTGTGTTTGAGTATGTGTGCGCACATGTGTGTTTTTAGCATATTTATAACAACTTCTTTGAAATAGGTATTTTTTATCCTTGCCTGAGATAGGGTCGAATAAGCTTTGGTGTAGGTTCCCATCACTATCGTACAAATTACAACAGACTCAGCGGTTTAAACAACGCAAACTTACTATCTTCAGTTCTGGTGGCCTGGAATTGTGTATGGGTCCCATAGGGCTAAAGAAAAGTGTCAGCAGGAGCCGGCCCGTGGCTTAGCGGTTAAGTGCGCGCGCTCCGCTACTGGCGGCCCGGGTTCGGATCCCGGGCGCACACTGACGCATCGCTTCTCCGGCCACGCTGAGGCCGCGTCCCACATGCAGCAACTAGAAGGACGTGCAACTATGACGTACAACTATCTACTGGGGCTTTGGGGGAAAAAAAGGAGGAGGATTGGCAATAGATGTTAGCTCAGAGCTGGTCTTCCTCAGCAAAAAGAGGAGGATTAGCATGGATGTCAGCTCAGGGCTGATCTTCCTCACAAAAAAAAAAAAAGAAAAGTGTCAGCAGGATTCCTTTCTGGAGGTTCTAAGGAAGAATTAGCTTTTTGCTCATTGGTGTTAATAGAATTAGTTCCTTATGACTACAAAACAAATATCCCTGTTTTCTTGCCGGCTATCAGCTGAGGACCATTCCCAGCTTCCGCAAGTTACCGCATTCTTTGACTCGTGGCCCCTTCACTCCATCTTCAAAGCAAGAAAAGGTGGACAGACCGCCTATTGAAGTGCATCTCTCTGCCCTACTCTGCCACCGTCTTCTGCTCTTAAGAACTCTCGTGATTGCATTGGGCCCACCTGGATAACTCAAGCTACTCTCCCTATTTGAAGGTCAGTGGAGTAGCAAATTTCATTCCACCTACAACCTTAATTCCCTTTTGCTACGTAACATAACGTATCCACAGGTTCCAGGATTAGGACGTGGACATCTTTGGAGGACCGTTATTCAACCTACCACATTTAATAATTCCCAATATCGATAGCAGTAGTAGTCAATGTAGCTACTGACCACAAAACTTCGGACAAGAATAACAATAATAATAATAATAACGGTCACATTTTGTATTTTTGACTTATAATTCTCATAATAAATTAATAAGAAACCAAAAATGTAACAGATACCTAAAGAAAGTATTTCTTCTTTGGTGAGGTATCTGTTAAGGTCTTCGGCCCATTTTTTCATCAGAATGTTTTTGTAATGTTGAGTTTTAGGAGTTCTTTGTATATTTTGGATAACAGTCCTGTATCATACGTATCTTTTGTAAATATTTTCTCCAAGCCTGTGGCTTGTCTTCTAATTCTCTTGATACTGTCTTTTGAAGAGCAGAGTTTTTTTTTTTTTTTTATTGATATTTTAATGGTTTCTAACATTGTGAAATTTTGGGTTGTACATTTTTGTTTGTCCATCATCCCATATATGACTCCCTTCACCCCTTGTGCCCACCCCCCACCCCCACTTCCCGGGTAACCACAGTCCAGTTTTCTCTGTCCATGTGTTGGTTTATATTCCACATATGAGTGAGATCATACAGTGTTTGTCTTTCTCTTTCTGGCTTATTTCACTTAACATAATACGCTCCAGGCCCATCCATGTTGTTGCAAATGGGACGATTTTGTCTTTTTTTATGGCTGAGTAGTATTCCATTGTATATATATTCCACATTTTCTTAATCCAATCGTCAGTCGAGGGACACTTAGGTTGCTTCCACTTCTTGGCTATGGTGAATAATGCTGCAATGAACATAGGGGTGCATAAGCCTCTTTGGATTGTTGATTTCAGGTGCGTTGGATAGATTCCCAGTAGTGGGATGGCTGGATCATAGGGCATCTCTATTTTTAATTCTTTGAGGAATCTCCACACCGTTTTCCATAGAGGCTGCACCAATTTGCATTCCCACCAGCTGTGTATGAGGGTTCCTGTTTCTTCACATCCTCTCCAACATTTGTTGTTTTTTGTCTTGGTGATTATAGCCATTCTAACGGGCGTGAGGTGGTATCTTAGTGTTGTTTTGATTTGCATTTCCCTGATGATTAGTGATGTTGAGCATCTTTTCATGTGCCTATTGGCCATCTGTATATCTTCCTTGGAGAAGTGTCTGTTCATTTCCTCTGCCCATTTTTTGATCGGGTTGTTTGTTTTTTTGTTGTTCAATTGTGTGAGTTCTTTATATATTATGGAGATCAACCCCTTGTCAGATGTATGTTGAAGAGCAGAGGTTTTTAATTGTAATGAAGTCCAGCTTATCAATTATTTATTTCATGGATCATAACTTTGGTGTTGTATCTAAAAGGGCATTGCTATACCCAAGGTCGTCTAGGTTTTCCCCTGTGTTGTCTTCTAGGAGTTATACAGCTTTGTGTTTTACGTTTAGATCTGTGATCCATTTGGAGTTAATTTTTGTGAAAGGTGTAAGATCTATGTCTGGATTCATCTCTTTGTGTGTGGTATCTATTTGTTCCAGTCTTTTTGTTGAAAAAACTATCTTTGCCCCATCGTGTTGCCTTTGCTCCTTTGTCAAAGATCAGTTGACTACGTTTATATGGGTTTACTATGATAGTTTTAAACATTTTTCTTCACGTTTCTGTCAATTTTTCTTTAAATGTTAGGAGACTGTATTTTGGGGTACGTATACATTCGTAATTGTAATATCCTTTAGTGGATTATTTCTTTGATAATCATGTAGTGAGACTCAATATTCATTTAGGCTTTAAACCTCATAATGTTTTTGTTCTTACACATATTGCTGTGTCAACTTTCTTTTGTAGAAATGGTCTGTCTTTTCTTTATACCTCCAGATATTCTTAACCTTTTTATGCTATTTTGTTTTAAATATGTTCCTTTTGAACAGCATGTAGCTAAATTTTTTTAAACGCAGTTTAAATCTTAGTGTTTTTAATGCACTGTTGGCAATCGTTACTGCTATTTTAATTTGTTTCTATTAACTGAGGTTTTTCCTGGGCCTTTGTCCTTCTTCCATAGCCTTCCTTCAATGACTTCTATTTTGTTGTTGTTCCTCCACCCTGTGTTCTTACTTTGGATGTGTAATTTGAATTTTCAGTTGTTCCCATGAAATTATCCCACAAATATGATTTTTAAAAATTCTAGCAAAGTTTGATGTTATTAAGTTTCTCTTATTCTTGAATAGGGTAAGAACTTGGCGTTAATATCTATCGTTACCCTCTGTGCTCCCTCGCATCACCTATATTATTTGTGTTGAAGTTTAGTTCCGAATTTTTAATCATGAAAATATGTGTTATTTTTAATAGTCTCTAGTTTATTAGCTTCAGCAATATATTTTGTCAATTACTGTAGGTTTAATTTTCTTCCTGCTGAGGGATATCCTTTATTAATAGTTCTTCCACTGAAGGTCTCTCCATGGTAAGCTTTTTTGGCACTTTTGAATAAGAATGTTATTTCATCATCACTGTTGAAAAATATTATGTTCGGCTCTATTAGTCCAGTTGGACAACTATTTTCTCTTTGCGCATTGAAGATACCAGTTCATCATCTTCTTGCATCTATTACTGCTGCGGAGTAGATCGTCAGCCTCATTATTACTCCCTGGTAAAATATCTGTCCGTTCTTGCTGCTGTTAAAAATGTTGCTTTATCCTTGATGTTCAATGTTTCTGTAGACATTCTGAGTTCTTATTACTTTCCTCAATTAGGAAAATTCTCAGGTTTTTTTTTCATTTTGTTTGTTTTGTTAAGCCATTTCTTACTGCCTTTTTGAAGAATCCTCTGTCATCCATATCCAGAACTTATATTTTGAAACTTTTCAATCAATCTTCTTCCATGTTTCTTAAATTACTTTTAAAAATTTCTATATGGATCTTTTCTAGGTTCTGAATTTGTTTCCATCATTTCTCCATTAGCCCTTTATACCCTGCCACATTAATCACTGGAGATTTTGTTAAATAAACTTTTAATTTTAGGACAGTTTTAGATTTATGGAAAAATTATGAAGATAGTACCGAGAATTTCCCCTTCCATTAACATCTTGCATTAGTATCATACATTTGTTACAATTAGCAAACCAGTATTGAAGCATTATTATTAATTGATGTCCACACTGCACTCAAATGTTTAACGTTTTTACGTTATGTCTTTTTTCTTCTCAGTCTCTCCTCTGGAATACTGTGTTAAATTTAGTTTGTCATGAAAAAAATTAGTTTGTTATGTTTTCTTACAAATCCTCTTGGCTGTGATAGTTTCTCAGACTTTCCTTGTTCTTGATAATCTTGACAGTTTTACGTAGTATTCATCAAGTATTTTGTAGAGTGTCACTCATTGGGATGTCTGAGGTTTTTCTTGTGTTTAGAATGGGTCCGTGTGTTTGCGAGACGGAGATAACAGAAGTAAAAAGTCATTTACATGACATCATATTAAAGGTACAAACTATTAACATGATTTATGAATGTTGGTGTTGACTTTGATCACCTGGCTGAAGTAGTGATTATCAGTTTTCTCCATTGTAATGTTATTCTCTCCACACTATATTCTTTGAAGGGAAATCACTATATAAACCCGCATTTAAGAATTGGAGATTTATTCTGACCGATTCTTTCCTTGGCCATATCCAGTCTACTGATGTGTTCATCAAAGGCGTTCTTTGTTTCTCTTCCAGTGTTTTTGATTTCTAACATTTCCCTTGGATTCTTTTGGAGTTTCCACCTCTGTCCTCATATTACCCATGTATTCTTGCATATTGTCTCTTTTTTTCCTTTAGAGCCCTTAACATATTGATCATAGTTATTTTAAATTCCGTGTGATAATTCCAAAATCTGTGTCATCTCTAAGTCTGGTTCTGATGCTCGCTTTGTCTCTTCAGACTGCATTTTCTCTTGCCTTTTAGCAGTGCTTGCAATTTTTGTTGAAAGCTGGGCCTTATGTATCAGGTAATAGAAACAGAGGTAAATTGGCCTTTGGTGCGAGACTTATGATAACTCGGCTGGGAGTTGGGCTGTGTTTAATATTTGGTGTAGCTGTAGGTGCTAGAGGCTTCAAATTCCTCTCGTATTCTTCTTTTTTCTCTACTATTGCCTTTGGGGCTTCCTAAATCCTCCTTCTCAGAGTGTGTGCATCTTGAAATTCTTCCCGCTGTAATCCACTATTGTTATATTGATGCGGTGGTGAGGTGTGGGAGAGTAGGCACATTCTGTACTTTAATTTCCCATTTAAATCTTAGTATTTTATTGGGCCTGTGTTTCTGGGATGTACTCTTTACAACTTTTCTGTCTTGTTTCTTTTCTCTCTCTCCATCCCCTTAACTAAGAGAATAAGCCTAGAGGAGACTGGAGTGGGATAATGTTCTGGTAAATTATTTTCTCCCGTGCTTAAACTTCTGTTATGGAGAATGCTCTGGGAATATTTCAAAATGAAGACGTTTCCCCCCTCTCTGCCCAAGCCACAGGAGTCTTTCTTTGCTCTTCACCATGAGAATCTGGTGGGAATCCTAAACATAAAACCCAGGAAGGTTTGGGGGCCCCTCAGATTGCAGTATCTGGGAGTGGCCCGCTTTCACGCTGGTCCACACTCACACTGCAGCAACTCATCAAAATCACCACTTAAGTGTTTCCATCGCTTTATGGATCCAGCAGCTTCTGCTCCAGGTAGGCAGATCTCAGTTGTGACTCTGGATTTGCCTGTCTTTCCAAATTTCAGCGCCAGTTTGCCTTGTGACCTCAGTTTTCTGTTGTGTCCAAGAAGAGACATTGATTGTCCATGACCAAATGTTTGGTTTTTTCTTGTTAGAATGGGAGTAGTGATTTCTAACCTTAGGGTTGTAACCAGCAGTTCCCATCACTGGATTTTTAATGATTCAGTTTCACATTTTTTCCATGTCTTTTTAAATTAAATAATACATTTACATGGCTTAAACATTAAAACAAGCATGAAAAGAGATCCAGTGTAAGATGTCCCTCCTTTCTTTATTACTCATCTACTAAGTTTGTATAATTCCTAATAGGTAACTATTTTATTCTTTACTCTTCCAGGTATTTTTATCCCAGTACAGATTTATATTATTTTCCTTTTTTTAAAAAATAGAAATACTTGTAAAATATAGATATTTTCTCTTTGATGTTATACTTTTTCCTAATTGCAAACCAATTTATTCAAAAAACTGGTCTTCCATTTTTTTTCAAATGGCATTCCATTATATGGATATGTCCGACTTGCATAAACAATTCATTGTTGGTATACATTTAGGTTGTGTCTAAACTTTTGCTGTTACAAAAGTTCTTAATTGGATAATCTTGTACATAGAACATTTTCCATATGGGTGATGATGTCCGTGAGACAAATTCCTAGAAATGAAATACCCGGAACAAAATGTATATTCATTTGCAATTTTGAGAAATATTGACGTTAAGTGTTGAACAATTTACACTATCCCCATGAATGTATGAGTTTCCTTTTGAACTGCCTCACTAATGAAATGTGCGATCAAATTTTATGCATTTGCCAGTGTGATAGGTGAAAACTGTATCTCAGTGCAACTTGAATTTGCATTGTTAAAATCATTCAGTATAGTAAAGAGCCACTTTTATACCACTTGCCTAGTTTTTAATTAGGCTGTTTCTCTTTTATCTCACTGGTATTCATGAAAATTGGCATTTTCACTATGTGGAATGAATTGCAAATATTATTAACCAGTTTATAATTTCTCCTTCATCTTTTGACTTTCGGTGTGTGTGTGTTTTATATGCAGAAATATTTTAAGATCTAGTTATTTAATTTTTTAAAGAAGTTTAGGACTTCTAGACTTTTTGGCGTGGCGAGATTTCTTCTTTACTATGAAGTGATACACTAATTTGCTTATCTTTCATTATTTATACTTAAATCATTGAAATTTTTGGAATTTATCCAAGTGTATAATGTGTAGATACTGACATTTAGATTGAATTCTTTTTCTGCACTGCTTCCCATTTATTCCAATATCACTTATTGAAGATTCTTTCTTTTCTCCACTGATTTAAAGATTTAAAATACCACCTTTGTCATATATTAGGTATAAAGTCCACTTCTGGACTTTCAATTCATTGGTAGTATTTATATTCATGAAATAATACCATAGCCCTTTAATGACTTAAGATTTAGAGTATTTTTTAATATATGATGGGGCAAATCTCCCCTATTTATGCTTATATCTTATAATTTTCCTGAATATTCACATATTGCCTTTAAAATTACCTTCTATAACCTTTGTAAAAATTTTATTTTATTAAGATTTTATTAAATATATCAATTAAATTAGAAAAACTGACATCAAATTTGATGCTAAATATTGCAGTTAAAAAAGTTAGTGAGTTTTTTTTATTTGTTCAAGAGTTTGTGTCAGAGCTTATGTTATTTTTATAGAGGCCCTACACACTTCCTGTTTAGCATATTCCTAAATAATATCTTCCATTATATCTCCTAACTTGTTTATAATACACGTATAAATGTTATTTATTTTCTGCATGTTAATGTATCACACGATATAACCAAATTATTTATTATATAGAGCAGTTTTTAGATATTTTGTGAGTTTTCTAGGCATGTAATTACATCATCCACAAATAAAAAAGAATGTTTGTTTTTCTATTCCAAATTTTTAGAACTCTATTTTTATTAATATCATTATTTTTTCACTTTTTAATAACATCACCTTGTACTTATACTAAAAAATTTAATAATTATGTGGTGGTATCCACATAATTTTGTTTGTTTTTGTCTTTGTTAAAATTATTATTGTTTCTCTGTTAAATATAATGCTGGCTTTTGGAATTTAGCATGTCAAGGAAGTTTTTATCATTTCTATAGTGTTGGTTTATCTTGACTTGTTGTTTTGCAAAATGCTTTTTCAGCATACACGTATATGGTCATATGATTTTTTTCTTTAATTATATGACACGATTTCCTAAAAATTGAACTATTCTCTCATTGCTGGAATAAACTTTATCTGGAAATGAGCTGTTATTTAAAAATTTTCCTGGATTGTGTTTGCTAATACTCAGTTATGTTGCTTTCACATTTATGTGAGACATTTGTTTGGTTTTATTTGCGGGTAATATTTTCATGTTTTGGTATCATTGTTATGCTCACTTAACATAAAAGTATCAGAAAATGATCTTTCCTTTTCCATGTTTTTAAGTGGTTAAATTGAATTTCTCAACATATTATGAAAAATTTCAAAATTATAGAAAGTTGAAAAAATATAAAGTGAATCAGTAAATATCTATATTACTACCACATAAATTATGTAATTAATACTATAGTATATTTTCTTTAACACACACACATACACAGACACACACATCTATTCCCATATTTATTATTCATTGGATGCATTTCAAAATTAGTCTTAGATTTTATTCAGTTAAGCATTACTATTCCTAATTGTTAACAGTATTATTCAGGTATAATTGACATGTAATATACTGCATACATTTAAAATGTAGAATTTAATAAGTTTTGGATAAAGTCATCACTACAATCAACATAATGAACGTAACCATCAAGAAAAGAAATTCTCTCTCCGTACCTCCACCCCACCCTCCTTCCCCAGACAAACACTGATCTCCTTTCTGTCACTGTACATTAATTTACATTTCCTAAAATTTTATATTATGATTCATACAGCATGTGCTATTTTTGGTCTTGCTTTTTTCATTCAGTGTAATTTTTTTGAGATTAATTTATATTGCAGGGCATATCAATAGTTCATTCTATTTTTATTGCTGAGTATTATTCTATTATATGGATACACTATAGTTTATTTATCCATGCAGATGCTGATGGAGTTGTGGGTTGTTTTCTGTTGCTGGCTATTGCAAATAAAGATGCTATGAATATTCTTGTACAAATCTTTGAGCATATGCCTTCTTTCTCTTGGGTAAATATTTAGTAATGGAATGACTGGATCATGGTGTTGTATATTTAAATTTTTAAGACACTGTCAAACTATTTTCCAAAGTATTTGTACATTGCAACGTAAGAGGGTACTGTTTACACACATTCTTCCCAACACTTATGTGTTCAGCCTTTTTCATTTTAGTCATTCTAATGGATTTGTTATGGCATTTCCTTTTTTTTAGTTTGCATTCCATTAATGACTAATGATGTTGAGCATCTTTTCATGTGCTTTTTTGTCTATACGTCTTTCATGGTGAAGTGTCTGTTCAAATTTTTGCCTATCTTTTAATTTAATTGCTTTCTTTTGAGTTTTGATCGTTTTTTAATATATATATTATAGATTCAAGTTCTTTATCAGATGTATGATTTGCAAATATTTTCTCCCAGCCTGTGACCAAAAGGCGTGGTATGCCTCTACTGCCCACCACACTGAAGCATTGATATGATCTCCTTTCCACTGGGGTAAACAAAGCGGTGACCTAACTGTGTTCAGTTTTTCTCTGGGGAGCCAGAGAATTGAGGTTTGTGAGCATCTGGTTTATTAAGATTCAAATTTAGAATCTTGTAATCCTATGGAACCCAGTATTAACAATATAAAAATTAACATATCATATTTTTAAAAGGTAGTGTTACTCTTACAAGCTACATAGGAAAAATGAAAGAGCTTTTGATCTTCCCAGTATGACACAAAGATAGGGCAGAAAACACTTTTAATATCTGCAGTTAACCAAATCAGCCTAAGTGGTACAATCTAGCAGAGGCCATTATTTAGGTGCTTAATATTTGATTGAGACCATTTAGTTAGTTATTAAAATCAGTTTCATTTATTCATAATAGTATAAAAGCACATTATAGCTATATTAAAGTTGCAGTATTAGGCACATAAATATAAGGAAACTGAAAATTCATCATTTCTCCAGCAATGTTATCTTGGCCATCTACATTTATTATGTTTAAATAATATATATTTACCATCTAATAATCAATATCTTTGAAAGTAAATTAGTCATTAATTAAAATAAGTAGTATTATTTTCCATGTAGAATTTGATCAAGTTGTTTTAGGAATCCTCTATGTTTAATTGAAATACTCTATCTTAATATTTGTGTTTGCATCATACAAAGTACACAAAATGATTGAAGGCAAGTTGTATTGATGGCTAGAAACATTGTCTCTGACCTTGAGTTATTGCTCCACTCCAAAGGGTGGATTTGTTGCTGTGGCTAGTCATAGAATCTCTGTCTTGCTCTTTATCGACACTCTATCACATTTAGGATTTGAGTCAGCAACATTTTTTCAAGTCCTTCGTTTATGCACACACTTTCTAAATTCTGTACTCTATCTAGAAATAAAGAAACTTTCTCTGTTCTCCTGCCTTGACTGATGTTTTTTTCATTTTACGCCCATTAAGGCTCCTCTTCATTCAATTGGCTTGCACTCATTTCCTGAAAAAAAATACTTTTTAAAATGGTAGGTTAATACAAGATTTTACTTTCGATTTGTTTCCTTTGCTGGAAGCATACTACTGAGGAAATCAAAGATTTTCATTTTCCCACACGATAATTTTTGAGTAAAACAAGAAACCATTTATTCCTATAAGGTCTCATCTTAATTCTCTAACTGCGTCTCCAACTATTATTTTCATATTGATATTCATATTGATTTATTCACTGTATTTTAAAATACTGTGCTTTCATGTTTTTCTCCATATCATTCCTTTTACCTGGCATTATTCAATAATTAAATTCAGTCTCACTAATCTTTCATCTCTCTGTCTCTGCTTTTAAATTTGATTATATTTATTTACACATTTATAGTACCTATTTAAAACTTTAATAAGATAAAACTTGTATTTCTTATTCTCTTCTGAATATGTTCAATTTCTATTACCTAAATGAAGAAACAAAAATCCCTATCCTACTCTTGACTCATTCTTTTTGACTTTCTCTATCTAAACATCTGTTAATTATATTTAAAATAATATTTCAAAATTGAATACATTTACTATTTATTTATATCTTAAAAACACAGTCTCTTAGGTTTGTCTACAGGTTGATTCTAAAAGCTGAAAATCACTGTTTGTATTATTATAATCATGGAGATATTTTTCAATGAAAAACTGAGGAGTATGCTAATGTTACAGTTCTCCCCATGTGGGTCTACAGTCACAACCCCTGTGCTACTCAGGGAAGAACAGTATATTGTCAATATCGAATAGATCCTCTTTTCTTACATGCCATCTGTAGCTTCAGAACGTGGTACATTTCAATTTGCCTTATATTTGTAATAGTATTTTCTATAAAGATTTGCTTTGTTTTAGGAATTTTTTTGTTCACATTTTCCTGATTATTACTGTGCCAGCTAGAAAAGATTCATTTGCTTTGGGCTCCTCACTTAAACCCACTATTTCATTTTTCCCACATTCATTGGTGGTTGTCAACCTCGTTTTGTGTAAATATATCCCCATGTAACCTTCTCCAAAATGTTATATGGGAGGAACATTTTCTGATTTCTTGAGTTTTTCAATGGCTTTAAAATTCTAAGTTCAAAATATTACTGCCTCAGAATTTTGAAATAATTATTATCATTTTCTTTTAGTATCCAAAGTTGCTGATTTAAAAAACCTGAAGTAATTATGACAAGTTGCTTCATATTAATATTTTTTCTTGGTATTCTCTAGATGTTTTTGGAATATTCTTTTTGTACTTTGTCTTCTGAAATTTCTCAATGATGTGCCTTTGAATAATTATCTATTTATTGAGCTCAGCAGTCAGTGGGCCCTGTTAAACCTGGAGATAGATCTCTCTTTAGTTCTGAGAGATTTTCCTATATGATTTATTTAGTAATTCTCTCCCTACTTTTTCCATAATGCTCTCCTTTTGAAACTCTTATTTATTAGATATCAAGCTATCTTGATTTATAGTCTTGACCAATTTATTTTCTTTTATAGACTTCCTCTTTTTATGTTTTCACCTGCTGTGCTGGAAGAATAACTCAAATTTATCTTCTAATTCTCCTATTGATTTTTATTTTTAATTTTTAATATGTTTTTAATTTCCAAAAGTTCTTTTTTGAGAGCGATTTTTCGTTCAAACCTATTCATGATTCTTGTTTTATCAAAGCATCATCTAGAACTCTTCTGAAGATAATAAAATTTTAAAAATTCTCTTCTGTCTGTGAATGACCTCTATTGCCTCTTGGGGTCACATTTTTGTGTATTTGGCTTGTTTTTCTCCTTTCCTGCTGCTGATTGTCTTTATATATCCATTAGTCCTTGCTTTTTCATTCTAATTAAAGAGTAAGTAATTAGATTAGTCAGTGGAATTAGTTGCTGCGTGTCTTGTCTCTTTAATTTTCTCCTGAATAGGGCGTTTAATAGGGTAGTACAGGTGCAGAGCTTGTTGACTGGCAAACTTTCCTTCATATTGAAATGGTGGGAAACTATCTTTAAGATGGAAGACACCACAAATTCAGAATTAAAAGTACTTTATTCTGGAATAGTAACATACAGTCTAACAGGGTTAATTCTTTCTAAGGGGTTCATTTAATTTTTTTTGAAGATTAAATCAATCTCACAATTCAATCCAGTTCCGTGTCTGTGTGTAGGATGAAGGCAAATGGCTTTACCTTGTATTTCACCACTTTTTTTTTTTGGAGGAAGATTAGCCCTGAGCTAATATCTGTTGACAATCCTTCTCTTTTTGCTGAGGAAGATTGGCCCTGGGCTAACATCCATGCCCATGTTCCTCTATTTTATATGGGATGGTGCCACAGCATGGCCTGACAAGTGATGCATCTGGCGTGTGCCCGGGATCCAAACCTGTGAACCCTGGACCGCTGAAGTGGAATGTGCGCACGTAACCACTACGCCACCCGGGCCGGCCCCTGTATTTCATCACTTTTTTTCAGTTCTATTATTATACCTTCTGTGCCCAAAAAGAAAGATTTTCTGGGTTTCAGCTGTGCAGTTCAGACTCCCTTAGTTTTACATATCTACCATAATCTGGAATTTGAGAGTTATATGCTTGATCAAATTTACCAATATGGTTCCATCTGCTTTCACTTTTACAAAAAACATAGAACCTCCTCAATATGTGAACCCTCCACTCATTTTGTTCTTTCTACCTTTATGGGTTTACCCTCATTTTAATCATTTACAATTCCTGTAGTGTCTTTTGAGGATGGAGGCTAGACTAACACATTTGCTTAGTCTGCCATATTTCTCTAAAACTATAAAGTATATGTTATTCCCAATTATAAATTGGTACAAAAGAAGAACTTGAAAGTTATTTATCAAGATAATTAAAACTGTAAATATCTTTTGAATTCGCAATTTTATTTTAGCAATTTATATTGGAGATTAACTTTTTGTTCAGATATATAGTTACAAAGGTGATCAATGAAGGGTTATTAAAAAGTTAAAATCAGAAAAAAAACCCTAAATATTTAACAATGGGAGAATATCTCAATAAAATATGACACATAGTTTTAAGCCATTCAACTTACTTTTATAAGCATACTTAATATTCTCGCAGTAATTTTCAGTTATTTCTACTTTATCATAATATTTTTTTACAACTTTGATTACATTTACACTTCTTATTCATTTGGATTACATTTAAATTTTATTTATTAACATAAGAATTTGAGGGAGTGTAACAGACCAAATAAAATGAAAATATGGCTGGCTATAATAAATTTAAAACCGTGAAGCTCGTCTTATAGGGGAAGAGAGAATAGACATTAAGATGAATGTCTTTCATTCATTGATTGAGATGCATTGATTTATGAAATTAAGATCAGAGTTTGGTTCAACAATAAATAGAAGGTAAGACAGAAAAAAGATGGATAAACTTTTGCATGGAACTAAACTCAGGCAGGAAGTAATCATGTAACTGATATTCAAGAACGTATTGCCGTGTATATGGTCTAAACTGACATAGTGGTTGAAGTCTTAGAACAGTTACTTGAAAAGCAGTACACTTAAAAAAATGCTGCTCCCCTAAAGATTGCTTATATTGACCCTATTTAAGAAAAAAGATCACTCCAAGAGGTCATAACTCATTGAAGGAATGTCTTCAACACTACAAAAATGCCCTCTGTGTGCTTTGTTTTTTGAGAATGTTATAGCTCTGAGTTGAATCTCACATGTTCTGGTCTTTTTCTTAAAGTAGAACTCTACGATAGGGAGGCCATCTCTGGAAAGGCTTTCAAGTAGACACAATGCTCTGTCAGCTCCTGATCTCTCCCAGGGATTTGTAAACCCAGTTGCCAAATCCCAGGTCACAAGCCCGGATATCTCCCCTTCTCTGTGAGTTGAGTTTCCATTTTGTTTACTTAGTATCTCAGGGATGAGAATTTGAAGTCTAAGTCCTTTCTATTCCTTAAGGGCCTGGGTTCCTTGTAAAGGTTGATTCAATACTTATCCAGAGCTCTTTTACTGAAGAACTTTCAATGAGTTGTCATTTTAGAGTTTTGAGGAGAATTCCATGTGGACTTAAATTCATCCAAAAATGGAAAAGATAAAGGAAGAAAAATTATATGTTCAGATATTCAATGATTGTGGAAATACTATTATATAATATATTACTTATATATCATATATAATGTAATATATGATTTCCCATGCACTTTTTTCTTGTTGCAATGTTTATATATACAAGCAAAATGAAAGTTTTAAGTAAGAAAGAGAGAGATGCAATCCAGATAAAACATATCCAATATGAATCTATTTATAAAACAAACTATATAATTGCATTTGAAAAAAATCTAAAGACTATCTAATTAAATACAGGAATTAATTATTGATTTTTCACAAAGTCATTGGATAAGAGGGCAATATAAAAATAACCAGTTGATTTTCTATATACCACCCTCCAGTTAAGAATGAAAGTTGTGAAAGTTTATAATAACCACAGCATTATTGGACATACATTGATATATTAATATCAATAACCACAGCATATATCGAATATGTAGGAATGATCCTAAAATTATTCAACACCTCTTCACAGAAAATTATAAAATAAATTTAAAGAGCAATCAAATAAATGGAGAAATGTATCTCAACCAGAGATTAGAAAATGATATTTTAAAGATGGCAATTCTCTTTAAACTGATAAGTAAATTCAATTCAAACTGTATAAAAATTCCCTCAATAATGTAAGCCTATGTATTTGGGTATTTGTGGAAATTCATAAGCCTATTCTAAATTTTAAGTGGAAATGTAAATGGAGAAAAATAGCCAAGCAGTCTTTAAGGTGGGAGTCCTTGCTCTAATTACCACCAAGTTACAATAGATAAGATAATGTGGCAGTAGTACAAGAAAAAACAAAAGGAATATAATGGTCCACAAACAGAACCCAACATATATGGGCACTTGATTTATAATAAACATAGCACTGTATAGCTGTGGGCAAAGTGGTGGGGAAAAAAATGGAACTTGTACCATGTGTCAAACTACTATACACAATTTCAGGTCAATTGTACATCTAAACGTGAGCAGGAAAATACTAAATAATCCACAAGATAATACAGGAAATTATCTTGGAGCAGGCAGACTTCTTGGATTTATTTTAACCTAATGTTTCCCAAACTTATTTAACCCCAAACCAAGTGTGAGTGTATAACACATCGGGGAAATAATTTTTCTCTGAAACCCTGTGGGAAATGCTACTTTGAGTTCTCTGCTTTCTTATCAAATTAGCAAAGGCCAATCACCATAATTAAATAATAATGATTATGAACTGGACTAAATTTATAAGAATAATTCAAGAGACAGAGCTGGACCCTGGTCTGGAAAAAGAGAATAAAGAAGAGAATCTGCCATTTTTTCACAATAAGACCATAAAATAGGATTTCTTTTCAGCTATAAGTCTAGACCTATTTCTAGTGTGACGATAAAAAGATAACTAAACTCAAGTAAGTGTATATGTAGCAATTTATTGTCACCAAGAAGTATTAAGCAGAGAATTGAATAAAATTTGTGAAACTTTTCTTTGTTTTTTATTATTAAAAAAACAGTGATTAAAAAGATATATTTGTATCATTTATGCATAAGTTCTTAAAAGTTTTCTACAATAAAAGTAGTCCAATTTTACCCTACTTAAAGTAGATGACATTAAAGGCATTTTTGTGCAAGCCTCTGTCTAGACCAATCACTCATTTGTTCTAAAAAGGCATTTAATGGTTCTAAGACTCACGTACCTACACTATAAACTGAGGATAATGTTTCTTGCCCTTAATTAAATGGTAGAGAATGTGTGTTTCCTTATAGAAGCTATGTCCTTTAAAAAAACACAACATAGTAACAAGTGTACACAACAGGAAGGGTAATTACCCAAATTTGTATGCACAATGGAAACTTCCTTTGTAGAGAGGTTGACAGCATGAAACAATCCATCATGGATCCCAATCAAGGGGAAGTAGCCAACCTTATTGTCACAAATTGGGTATGTAATGCAGGTTCTGACTCTTCTGACTGACTAAAGGATTCTAAGACTCAAGCGGTTGACCTGTGACACAGAGAGACTTCTCATGGGGAAAGAGTGGCTCATCCACCCTGGTGCTGATAAAAGGACTAGTCTGTATGTCTGTCAGTCATCACCAAGACATGATGTTGAGAGGGTGCCTATTCCCCTTCCGTTAATACTCAGTTCCCTGCAATGGGCTACCCTCACCTCCAGCCTAAACGTTACTCATTTGTTTTTCCCTTCCATTTCTCCTAACGTTCATTTGACCCCATTTAGTATGATAGACTTTAAAGATGGATAATATGTTATCATGGACTTTATTTCTCATTTTGATAATAATTGTGAGAGGTTTTGTAAGTATGTGAATGTGCCTAAAATAGTGCCTAGTAAAGAGTATAATAATATCTAAATTTATTAAGCATTTACCCTGCACCGAATATTGTGCTAAGTGCTTTACGTGTGTAATTCCACTTAATCTAATTTTGGGCAGCATACTAATCTTCATTTTAACAATTAAAATATGAAGCCCATAGAAATTGAATATGCTGCCCAGAGTCATATAGCTTTTAAATACAGCCAGACTTCGTACTCAGATTTGTCTAAATCCAAATTCCAGGTAGCTGTGCTTGACCGTTAGATCGTGCAGTAACTTTTCCACCAAACCGTGAAGATGGGCTTTACGGGACTACGTGCAGAGCCCATGTACGGTACAAGAAAGTTACGCAACAAATTGGGCTCATCCCAAACTGTTATTCATATGATGCTAACATCTCACTATGTTGCTGGGAAACACATTTTTTATTTCAAATTTGAATTCAAATTTGATTTCAAAATGTTCTAGATTCCATCAATAAAATAATACAGCTAATATATAAAGAGTGAAAAGATTTAGTTCATAATCTCAGGCCACATAATCTCTATGTGAACTTGGAGAGCCTATAAATGTCTATTATGTTTAAAAATAATCCAAGGTTTTTGAAATGCTGTGTATAGAATTAAAAGCCTGCGTATACACTATTATTGACTTGAGTATCAAAGGTATATTTGTTAATAATGACAGAGCCCAAGCTTATAAATGTTCCTTTAAATGCAGGAGTATGAAAGTTGTTAAAAATATTTAATAAATGATTAAATGTGCACACTATACTTTAAAAAGCTGCCACCATGTTTATGACTTCTATGAAGGTCACTCCTTAGGGACCTTTCTAGCACTTGACAGGGAAGAGTCTGCCTTGGATCACTGAGAAATGCCTACTATTGTTTTGAATTTAACAAAGCCTCACTTATCCTTCCAAAAAGGTTATCTTTTGTATAGTAGAGAGATTGAAAGATGAAGACAGATAGAATCTATTTTAAAACACTATATAATAATATACTTTTAAAATCTGGAGTTAAATTTATATATAATTCAAATAAATTAACACATAAGTTTACATTAATATCCTTACTAAGTTTCTGTCTTCTTTTTTTTCAATTATTTTATTGAAATTATATAGGTTTATAACTTTGTATAATTTTGGGTATACATTATTATTTATCGATTTCTGTATAGACTGCATTGTGCTCACCACCAGTAGTCTAATTTTTATCCATCACCATACTTATGTGCCCCTTTATCCCTTTTGCCCATCCCCCAGCCCCTTTCCCCTCTGGTAACCACTCATCTGTTCTCTTTATTCATGTTTGTTTATCTTCCACATACGAGTGAAATCATGTGATATTTGTCTTTCTTTATCTGGCGTCTTTCACTTAACATCGTACCCTCAAGGTCCATCCATGTTGTTACAAATGGGACGATTTTGTCTTTTTTATGGCTGAGTAGTATTCCATTGTATATATATACCACATCTTCTTTACCCATTCATCCGTAGCAGGGCACTTAGGTTGCTTCTGCATCTTGGCTATTTTGAGTAATGTTGCAATGAACATAACGGTGCATGGATCTCTTTGATTGTTGATTTCAAGTTCTTTGGATAAATACTCAGTAGTGAGACAGCTTGATAGTATGGTATTTCTATTTTTAATTTTTTGAGAAATTTCCATACTGTTTTCTACAGTGGCTGCACCAGTTTGCATTCCTACCAGCAGTGCATGAGGGTTCCCTTTTCTCCATAGCCTCTTCAACATTTGTGATTTTTTTGTCTTATTAATTATAGCCATTCTGACAGGTGTAAGATGATATCTCATTGTAGATTTGATTTCCATTTCCCTAATAGTTAGTGATGTTGAACATCTTTTCATGTGTCTGTTGACCATCTGTATATATTCTTTGGAGAAATGTCTATTCATATCCTCTGCCCATTATTTTATCAGGTTGTTTTTCTGTGCTTGAGTTATATGAGTTCTTTATATATCTTGGAAATTAACCCCTTGTTGGATATATGATTTGCAAATATTTTCTCCCAGTTTGTGGGTTGTCTTTTCGTTTTGTTCATGGTTTCCTTTGCTTGCAGAAGCTTTTTATTCTGATGTAGACCCATTTGTTAATTTCTAAGTTTCTATCTTCTTGATATTAGAAATAGCTTCTGTGTTAATGCTCACAAGGTAGATTTTTATGAACCAAGGCCCCATCCGTTATTTTCTAAGTAAGACTTTTTTGGAGAAGAAGCATAATCACTATCACTGGTATATATATCAAAATGTCGTAAAAACTCTGGGTATTTTTGGTGATGATCATAATTTGAACATTTTGCAATATAGTTCTTTTTTCTATGCTAGTGTTTTAAGGGATTGTACACATGGTTGAAGTCATAAAAATTAGTGGTCCAGAGACTATTAATACAAAAATACTGCCTAGATATAAATTATATGTTTTGAAAAGGGCATTATTGACTAAATATATCTAAAATAGAATTAAAATTATAGGAACAGTAATGCATGACTTGACTATCAGAAGCTTGAGAGGTTTCTAAAGACTTCTAAACATTTCTTTCCTCAATTTTCAAACTTGCTTAAAAATGGGGTATGTTAGTTTATGGAATCTGTCCAATACAACTATATCTTAACACTTCATGATTTTCTATATTTGACTAATTATTTGGAGAACCCAAAAGTAAGCATAATTCAGGAAACATTTTGTTTCAATCTTATATATACTCATACTGTGAAAGCACTGACTTTTTAAAGGTCATAAAATAGTTATCGATTCTGACATATGTTGGAGATACTTTAGAAAACATTTATTTAAACATTTCATATGAAAGAAAAATTTTAAAAAGACATTTTTACTAGCAAAACACATTTGACAAGCTTTTAGTTAAATTAAAATCCACCAATGATATTATTTATTAATTAATTAATTTATTTTTGTTTATTTATTTATTTTTTTGTGAGGAAGATCAGCCCTGAGCTAACATCCATGCTAATCCTCCTCATTTTGCTGAGGAAGACTGGCTCTGAGCTAACATTTATTGCCAATCCTCCTTCTTTTTTTTTTCCCCCCCACCAAAGCCCCAGTAGATAGTTGTATGTCATAGTTGCACATCCTTCTAGTTGCTGGGTGTGGGACGCGGCCTCAGCATGTCCAGAGAAGCAGTGCGTCGGTGCGCGCCCGGGATCCGAACCAGGGCTGCCAGTAGCGGAGCGCGCGCACCCAACTGCTAAGCCACAGGGCCCGCCCCACCAATGAGTGTAAGTGCTTACTAAGTTTCAGGAACATGGAGAATACAGGTAAGACAAATGGTCTTGCATCACGAATTCATGGTCTGCTAAGAGGAACTGTAGGTTGGAGTAAGCGACATGACAGGACTACACAGCATGCTGATATCAGAGACTGAAAGTTAACAACTAACCCAGACTAAGGATAAGGTAGCTCGGATGGATCTCAAAATAACAGTGTATTAGCACAAACTTATCCAGCTGGAGACTCCAATCAGTTGCTGTCCCAGATGTGGTCACTTTTCCAGAGGATGTAAAGACAGCCCCTGGTACCTCGTAGTCAACTAATGATCCAGTGAATACTTTTAAGTCTTCACCAGTAAACGTAAGCAACCAGACCCATTTGATTTCACTTAGAAAGGAAAAAAAAAATTATGTTCACTTTCCTCAGGGATGTATCAACTCTAAAACTCTTTCTCAAAATGTAATATGTAGGAATCTCTATAATTTATCATTTCATAAGACATAATGTTGGTCTACTGTATTTATGACACCGTTCTTACGCATTGAATGCTACACAAGTGTCGGTAAGATACATGCCTGCCTCAGGAAGTAAAAGCTCATGAGAATTCAGACTCTGATCCTTTGATTAAGTTTCAAAGTTTTCTTTGGTCTGGGTCATGAGAGGATATCTACAATAGGCAAATGGAAAAAGGCTGTATCTGGAATCTCTTACCGCCAAGAAAACAGCATAATGCCCTTTGGATTTTAGAGGCAACGTTTAACAAATATATAACAGTGTGTTGCTGCAACACATTTAGCAAGTAACCCTAAAGCTTACTGTTTTCACTGGAATCAGAACAATAGAAGGATCCAGAATTCTGAAGCATGTTGCACCACCAGTGAGCCATAGAACCAGGAGATTTAGTGGCACTTAAAATATCGGTGGCAGTTAAGTTGCTTTATGGAAAAAGTACCCTTTAAGAAACTGTAGCACATATTCTTAAGATTTTGAAGCAAAGACGCTCCATATTCTGAAGAGAACTCTTATTTAATTGAAAATAACAACAGAGTAGCAAAATAACTTCTGGCCTAATACTAAGTCCTATTAGACATAGAAGATTTGACTGGGGCCATGAAGAAACCATGCCATCTGAGCTGCCTATCGTGACCTGGGTGTAACCTGTCCACAGAAGCCATAAATTTTGGCATTTTCAGAAGCATTCCATCATTAATTGCAAGAAGTGTATATGATATTGGGCTTGAACAGATCCTGAAGTCACAATTAATTTACACGAGCAAGAGGCTTAGACTATCATGGATCTACTTTGAAAGCACTGCCTCCTCTCCAGGAACCCACACTTATGGCTTTATGAGGAGTTTCCTATTACAAGTTGTCTGATGAAGAAGAAATTTATATTAGTTTATAAGATGGTTCCACATGATAGACTAGGAACACCTAAAAGTAGATGACTATAGCATTATCCCCAGTCAGGCATGATATAGAACATAGGTGAAGGGAAATCTTCCAGAGAGCAGAACTTGGAGGAGTGTACTCAGTGGTTTACTTTTCCTGGAAAAGTAGAGAAATATCAGATTCACACTGATTTTTGAGCAACGGTAATGATTTGGCCGAGTGGTCATGGACTTAGAAGAAAAATATTGGAAAATTGGTGACAAAGAGGCTTGGAGCAGACCTCATTAGATGGGCACAGAGTGTGAGGATATTTTTGTCTTGTGTAAATGTCCACCAGATGGCAACCATAGCAGACAAGGCTCTTAATAATCATGTGGACAAGATGGCCCATTATGCAGATGCCAGTGAATCTCTTTGCCCAGCCATTCCAGTCATTGCTGAAAAGGGCTGATGAAACCAATAGCTGTGGAAGCAGGCATAGTGGTTATGCATGGACTCAACATGGGCTTCTACTCACTATGGGTAAGGTGGCTATTACTGTTGGTGAGTCCCCAACATGTCAACAACGGAAAGTGACACTGAGCCACCAATATGGTAATATTTCTCAAATGAACAAGCCAGCCACCTGGTGACAATTTGATGGCATTCAATCACTTCCATCACAGAAGGGGAAGCAATTTGTTCTTTTTGGAACAGACGCTTACTCTGGAGATGGATTTGCCTTCACTGCCAATAATGATCCTTCCAAAACACCATTCATGATTTTGGAGATTGTTTTACTCACTACCAGGAAGTTCTCTACAGTATTTCTTCTGAACAAGGAAATAATTTTAGAGCAAATGAAATGTAAAAATTAGCCCATGCCCATGGAATTCATGTTTCCTACCATATACCCCATTTCCTGCCCGATAGAATGGTGGAATGGCTAGTGGCCTCATAGAATGGTGAAATGGATCTGAAACCTCAGTTAGCACACCTTGCAAGTATCTCAGGTATATCCTATAGGCAGAAGTTTATTTCTGAATCTCATACAACAATAAGTGCTTCTATTAGTGTCTGATGATTTAGAGGTCTTAGTTCCCTAAGAAGAAATGTTCTCACTAGGGACACACAGGGACAATGCCAAGGGGAAACTGGAAACTGTATTTCTCAGAATCCCTTTTCCTTAGTGTTAAAGTTTGCCAATGAGAAGAAATTGCATGAGATTCTGAAGGCAGGAAAGGAGCAGAATCTATGATTCTATGGAAGTGTTTGTACCCAGGAAAGAATATTTATTTATTGTGAGTTCTTAAATTCCTCAGTTTACTAATTTTTATTTAAATCCAGTATTCAATATACTGTGACGTTTTATTTGACCACATTCTGCACTTTTTTTTTATAGTTTGTTGATTTGTTTCACTGAATGATTATAATTCAAAATTATGAGACCCACGTAATAGCATTCTAGTTTCTTTTTACTTTCTTTCTTTTTTTTTTGTTTTTGTGAGGAAGATCAGCCCTGAGCTGACATCCGTGCTAATCCTCCTCTTTTTTTGCTGAGGAAGACCAGCTCTGAGCTAACATCTATTGCCCATCCTCCTCCTTTTTTTTTTCCCCAAAGCCCCAGTAGACAGTTATATGTCATAGTTGCACATCCTTCTAGTGCTGTATGTGGGACATGGCCGGAGAAGCGGTGCATCGGTGCGCGCCCGGGATCCGAATCCAGGCCACCAGTAGCGGAGAGTGTGCACCTAACCACTAAGCCACAGGGCCGGCCACGGCATTCTAGTTTCTTATTTCCAATTACTTTACTGGCTATTTCTACAAAAGGAAATATTAGCCATAACTAGTAATATTTCAAAATCTAAAATTATCATCTTTTGTTGAAAACCACCCAGTTTCTATGTCTTCGGTAGCATCTGTAATCTATTAAAATCCAAAATATCATAAGAGGCCCAGTTCAAATCCTACCTTTTCCATGAAAACTTTCCCTACCATGGGTTTTCTCTTGACTATGATATGCCAGCACGCAGCCTGTATTATCAACACAGTGGTTACACTTTTTCCTGAAAAATCTGGAGCATAGATTGTGCTATTGAAAGGCTAGCTGCATCAAATGTTGCCAGTGAGACTTGACAGAGAGAAATTGGGGTCCAGCATATCCCTTTGAGAACTTCTTATAATCCATTCTATTTTCCCCACTGATCAATTTATGGAAAAAACAACAAAGATTGACTAGCAGGAAAATGATTTTTAGGTAGAACCTCTATTTGGTTATCTTCTTTGGAAAGATTGAGCAAGAAGTGAGGGACTCAGGATCAGGAAAGTCCAGGTACAGCAAACAAACTTGCTATCTTAATGTAGGATGATGAGAGATAGAGGGTCCTGGCACTATTCTGTCTGCTTTCCATTCTGTTGGACTCTGAGGCATCTGTGTGAATCATGGAGGGATATTCTCTAAATTAGAAGACATATGCAATATGTTCACCAGAGACCAGAGGATGCTTCTGCTGTGTAGCCTCTGGAGCCCTGCCTGAGGCATTGACAGCAACTACAGAGACAGTGAATCGACCTTACAGAGTGAAGTGTATGCCCCCTGACATCCCCTATTGCTTTTTTGCCTCAGGCTGATCATTAAAATTTATCTTTTTCTAAGTGCTAATGATTGAAAGATTTATCTTAAGGATTCCAACATTGCTTTATATTCTTTGTGGAGGTAGAAATATAAGAAGAATTTTAGGTAAACCAGTCCATCCTTGAGGAGTGATATTTCATTTCCATTTATTCCTAATATTTGATTTTCAAAATGAAATGAAATTCAGCCCAGAAGCAACCAGAGAGCAGAGAAAAGAAACAGCAGGCCGTGGTTATCAAGCAACGCTTAAAGAGAGTTTGGCCAATTCCTTTTTCTGGTTTTAGCAACACATACTTGCTCATTTCTTCACTGTTCAGACGTAGCAGGTAAGTTTTAGCCTATAGATCGCATGGCAACAAAAATTATAGTCACGGTTACCAAATATCACTGAGAATAAAAACGTTGTTTTGATCATTAACAAAGCTCAAAGTACCCCAAATAACAGGTTTGTGACGAGGGTTGACTTGAAAGGAAAGAGATACCCAGCCCCCATCCCAACTTGCTTCTTTCATAAAATTTCCATTTGCCTGTGGAGTATATTTTCATTTTTGCGATATGACAAATGAACAGAATTCTAAAACAAAAGGCCAGAACCAAGAGAGTGCCTCTGGCAATAGGCTTTGGGTCAAGAAATCGAAAAGGAAAAATAAAAAATAAACTAAACCAACAGCTAGTTGTAAAGGGTACACTGGATTTTGTTGCAAGTTTCAGCTCCACTGCAGAGAAGACCACATTGAAAGTCATAATTTCACCAATTTCACTTTTTAAAATGTGACCACATCAGACATAAATGTAAACCAACACTAACTAGAATTATGCCACCATTTATTCCAAGTAGGACTAGACGTGCATAATTAATTAGCCAGCAAATATTTCTGTTTTAATAGTTGCAAACTCTACACTAGGTGAAAAAGGTAGGAAACTTGCCTTAGAATGTTGTAGAATCTAATTAGGGTCTACAACTTTGAGATTTAAACCAAAGTCTTAGAAATGGCTACCATAAAATTTAACATTTATGTTTTTAAAGTACATATTAGTTTTTATTTTCTCTAGGTTTTCTCCCTTCTTTTTTTCTTCCTTCTCGTCTTTCTCCCCTCTGTCTCTCAATCATTTATTCCTTCCTCTTTCCTCTTGTTTTTTAACCTCTGGTAGCTAATAGGGTGTCTCGCACCCCTCCCTCGTTTTTGGCATTGCATTGGTATAGACGTGCTCAAATCAATTAACTTTCTAGGCTCAAAATAATTCATTGGGTTGAAACAAGATCACGTGAAAGATAGATGGATAGATGGATAAAAACAGAAGTGTGAAAAGAGAAATGTGAAAGGCTGAGAGGTACTTTATGATGTAGCCATATGATTACATTACACAGGTGTGCCTTCTGGTGTCCCACGTGTTTAAGTGTTTAAATCAGATACATTGAAAATAGTTGCCTTAATGTTGGCCCCTATGTGATTAACTGGACTAACAGCAGAAGTGGTTTTAAAGATAGCTCGGGTTAAAGATGACAGAATGAGAAACCAGGTTATATAATTCATAGAGTTCTTTCTCTTATCTAGTATTCATTCTTATCTAAATCGCTTCTTAACCTAAATTACAGGTGTTCATTAAATCCTTAAATCCATTCAGTTTGTCCTCTAACTTTAAATTACTCTTACCATTTTTCTCCAGATCTTCACATCCTATTGTTAATTTATCTTGAGTATATTTTTAGGTAGCTCTTTACTGTCCCGTCTCATGCCTTTTCATCCTCCCCGTAAAGTAGTCAATGCATTCATTGTCCAATGTGGAAGTTCTGTTCTTACTCCTTGGAAGGCACTTGTTATCTGTGGCTTTGTTTAAAGCCGAGGATTTTCAGGCCTCTAACAACTTTGCAACATAAAGTTTTTAACAATATATAATAGCTGAATCTCTTGGAGTTGGAAGAAGATAAAGAACTAACTTACAGTGGGATCCAGAACATGAGGTAGGAAGGAAGATCAGGGTATATTAATAAAGCATCGTCACCTCATTTTTTTAAAAGAAATAATTTCCTATACAAGTATATATGCATGTGTTTCTTAGAATTCATAAAATGAGAAAAACATTGAGGCACCTTGCTTCTCTTTCTAATACCCTATCCTATCACATTTCCTATTTATCTACTAAAAAGGCCTTAGAGAGCTGGCCCCAGTGGCCTACTGGTTAAGTTCAGCACACTCTGCTTCAGTGGCCTGGGTTCTGTTCCTGGGCGTGGACCTACACCACCCATCAGTGGCCAGACAGTGGCGGCAACCCACATACACAATAGAGGAAGATTGGCAACAGACGTAGCTCAGGCGAATCTTCCTCAAGTGAAAAAAAAAAAAAAAAAAGCCTTAGAGTATCTCTGTATCCAACATTGCATGGTAATAGTCAAATTACCAGATATTGAGAAATCACTGTGATGTCAGATGTATATGTATTTGTAATTGTTTTATCTTCCTGGTGAATTGACACTTTTCCCATTTACTATTATACTAAAAATAATAAAATACTTAGGAATAAACTTTACTAAGCAGGCAAAAGATTTTTACACTGAAAACTACAAAACTGATGAAAGAAATTAAAGAAGACACAAACAAATGGAAAGGCAAATGTGTTTATGGATTAGAAGACTTAATATTGTTAAAATATCCATGCTACCAAAATCAATCTGCAAATTCAGTGTAAATCTATCAAAATTCTAATGCATTTTTATATAAATAGAAAAAAAAACTCTAAAATTCATGTGGGACCACAAAAGACCACAGATAGCCAAATCAATTTTGAGAAAGAAGAACAAAGCTAGAGGCATCACATTTCCTGATTTAAAAATATATTACAAAACTACAGTAATTAAAACAGTATGGTACTGGTATAAAAACAGACATATAGACCAAGGGCACAGTATAGAGAACCTAGAAATAAATCCACACATATATGATTAATTGATCTTTGAGAAGGGTGCCAAGGATCCTTGATAGGAAAGGAATAGTCTCTTCAGCAAATGGTATCCGGAAAAGTGAATATCCATATGCAAAATAATGAAATTGTACTTTTACTTTACACCATACACAAAAATAAAGTCAAAATGGATTAAAGACTTCAATGTAAGACAGAAATTGTAAAACTCCTGGACAAAAACATAAGGGAAAATCATCGTGATATTGGTCTTGGTAATGATTTCATGGATCTGACACCAAAAGCCCAGGCAACAAAAGCAAAGTTAGACAAGAGGGATGACATCAAACTGAAAAGCTTCTGCACAGCAAGAGAAACAATCAACAGAGTGAAATGGCAACCTTCAGGAATGGGAGAAAATATTTGCGTACCATATATCTGATAAGATGTTAATTTCCAAAATATATAAGAAATTCCTACAACTTGATAGCAAAAAACCTAATAACCCAATTAAAAAATGGGCTAAAAACATGAACAGACATTTCTCCAAAGAAGACGCACAAATGGCTATCAAGTATATGAAAAAACTTTCAATGTCACTAATCATCAGGAAAATGCAAATCAAAATTAGGACAAGATATCACCTCCCACCTTTCAGGATTGCTATTATCAAAAGTCAAAAGGCAAGTGTTGGAGAGGATGTGGAGAAATCGAAATCCTTGTGAAGTGCTGGTGGGACTGCAAAATGGTATAGCTGCTGTGGAAAACAGTGTGGAGCTTCCTCAAAAAACTAAAAATGGGACTACCATATGATCCAGGAATCCCACTTTTGGGTATTTACCCAAAAGAATTGAAATCAGGATTTTGACGAGTTATTAGTACTCCCGTGTTCGTGGCAGCACTATTCACAATAGCTGAGACATGGAAGCAACCTAAATGTCCATTGAGTGATGCATGGATAAAGAAAATGGTATACACATACAATGGAATATCATTCAGCTTAAAAAAATCTGTAATTTGTGACAACATAGATGAACCTGGAGAACATTAAGTGAAATAATCCAATCACAAGAAGATAAATACTGCATGATTTCACTTATATGAGGTATCTAAAATAGTCAAATGCATAGAATCTAAGAGTGCAATGGTAGTTGCTGGGACTGGAGGGAGGAGGAAATGGGGAGTAGCTAACCAATGCATAAAGTTGCAGTTAAAGTAAGACGAATAAGCTCTAGAGATCTGCTGTACAGCATTGTGCCTGTGGTTAACAATTGTGTATCGTGCACTTAAAAACCTGTAAAGAGGGTAGATCTCATGTTAAGTGTTCTTGCCACAATAAAATAAAGTAAAAAATAAGACAAACAAAAAATGCACCCATAAAAATGTATACCTAAGTCCTGCGCTCTCCTGACTCATTTTCCTTTCCTAATGGTAGGCTATTAAGCCTGCATCATCATTTACCTCTTTAATGATCTTCAGATGAATTCATTTTATATTTGTTCAGCTCTCCTATTTGCCCTAAAAGGAGAGAGGCATTGTTGGTGTGATGTATTGATAATCTGCCATCATCAAAAGGGTACATTTGTTTCTAGTTTTTGCAAATTCTGACTTGTGGTTGTCAATAAAACTTTGTCCTCTCACAAATTTTAGAATCACCCTTTCCCTTTATTGCCATATTAATCCCACCGTAAAAATAAAATAAGATCCGTAGCAAACCACAGGCCTCACAGTGTAAATAATCCTCTTTGTACCAAGATTATTTCCAAGTGGAAATAATCACTTAATTACCATCACAGGAGGCAGCCACCGGCTTATTCATTATGATCAATTATTTTCCAGCTTCACCTCTGCTGAGAGCTAGCATTTCAAGGACTTTCTAGCCAGAGAAATATGGAATAAAGTCCCAAAGGTCCATAAGTTAACTAATACCAGTCTTCATACATACTGACATTTAAAAATTCTATTTACCAATTACGGCACATCTCATAATTAAATACTAGGGCAGCTCCGACCTCTGAAATCATCAGGCTTCAAAAGAAGTTCAGATTATGATAAGAATTAACTGGTTCTCAGGTGTAAGGCATTTCTTCCATGCCACCTGGACATTCCTCCATTTTTTCTTTTTCCCTAGTGGACATAGGGAGCAATGCTAGTTGGAAAATAAAGTTCGATCTCTTTTAAAAACCCTTAAATGAATGCCATTTTCTCTGATTATTAAAGTAGCAATTCTGTGATGCCTCTGAAAAATACGCAAAAGTGAACCAACCAATCAACTAAGCCAAGGTTTTAATTTCCTTCCTGAAGTTTGATTGCCACTTTCCTAGCCTCAGACTGTTTGGACGCAAAGCCAACACCACGTTTTTGGTTTTTATTAAGTGCCACTCCACTTTGGGGGCTATATAGTAATCAGTTTTCTATGCTATGTAATAACTACACTAAAACTTCGTGACTTAAAACAAAACTATTTTTTTTTTATTTTTTGGTGAGGAACCTGGGCTAACATCAGTGTCCATCTTCCTCTACTTTATATGTGGGATGCCTCCACAGCGTGGATTGATGAGCGGTGCGTAGGTCTGCGCCAGGGATCCAAACCTGCGAACCCCTGGCCGCCATAGTGGGACGTGCGGACTTAACTGCTATGCCACAGGGCCGAGTGCAAAACTATTTTATTTTTTGCTCATGAAGGTCTGTCCTGTTGGTCTCATCTTGTTTCACTCACGGAGTTGCAGCCATCCGGCTTCTCCACTGGGGCTGGGTAGTCAGTGGTGGCCTCATTCCCATGTGTGGCAGTGGGTGTTGGCTAAGCTACACTGTGGCAGTATTCAGTCATGGTAACGGTGCAAGTCGCAAAGCTCTTAAGGCCTAGGCTTGGAAACTGCACAATTTTACCTCATTCAGTTAGTCAAAACTAGTCACAAGCCCAGTAGGGATTCAAGTCATGGGGAAATCATGTCCTCTCTTGAAGAGAGGAGATATAAAGAATTTCTGGCCATTTTTAATTTATGTTTGTTGCATTTACATTAGATAATTTTGTTCTCAGATCTCAGTTTCCCCATATTCATGGGGATATGAGTTCATAGAGAATATCCAAATTCTGGATATATTTGATATTAATTTTCTCTCAGGTTCTCTCAATCTGTTTTGTAACAACTTTTTTTTCTTTTTCACCACTTTTCAAATTTCTTTTCATTGTAATGATTCCTAAAATTAACAATTTTTATTTTATCTCACAGGGTAAACACTCTTGAAATCATATGTAATTCTTCTTTATCCTTACTTTCTTTATCTAATGTGGCAAATCAATTTGAAATAACTCTTGATTCCCTCTGCTGTTTTAATCCCCTTGCCTGAGCATCACAGCCACATGTACATTAACACAAGACCCTGATATCTGGCTTTTCTTTTACTATTTTCTCTCCATTTTACCCATATTATTTGATTAAACATCCTAATCCACTGCTGCTTTAATTAGCCCTCGCTCTTGATCGGAATCCTTGAGCAGTTCTCATTCAGACAGCTAGATAGTCTAAGGATTTCCACTTTTGAAGTTTTTTTTAATGATAAGGTTCTACTTTATCCAATTTCACTCAATCAATATGTATTTTTATTTCCAGGTTTTATTACCTTGTATGTTTTATATATGTTGTATTCATTTCTGAAACTTTATATTTGCTACTATTTTAATCCCAAACATGAAATGAATTTCTTTCACTTGTTTGCACATATGAATATAGTGTCAATGCCTAATTTAATTAAAGTGTGCTCCTCTAAGCTTTTTCTGACTACTCAAATTAAGATAGTATCCATCGTCCTTCAAGTCCTAGTTTATTTATACTTATAAGCATACAGTTTAATATCTAAGCTTTTATAGTTTCATATTTTCTTTTCATTTCCCAAATACTTAGTAAGTTATTACTATATGATAGACACTGAGATATGTATCTCAGGTACAAACGTGGGTACAAACAAAAAGATTGACAGTGACCTTTTGTATGTAATAGTTTAGGGGAATTGGGGATATATTAATAACATAATCACATAAATAAATATGTAATGACAACTACATAATTTCTTTTAAAAAGATTGTGTGGTGCTATAAATACACACTTCAGGGGGCTGGCCCAGTGGTGTAGCGGTTAAGTTCGCACGCTCTGCTGACTGGCGGCCCAGGGTTCACAGGTTCGGATCCCGGGCACGGACCTACACACTGCTCATCAAGCCATGCTGTGGCAGGCGTCCCACATAAAGTAGAGGAAGATGGGCACGGATTTTAACCCAGGGCCAATCTTCCTCAGCAAAAACGAGGAGGATTGGCAACAAGTGTTAGCTCAGGGCTAATCTTCCTCACAGAAAAGAAAAAAGAAAAAAAAAAAAAACACATTAATATGGAGCTGACCTCATCTTTGAGTTAGGGAGGATTCCCCGAGGAAATGTTGTTGATATATGAAGGATTAGTTACAGTTAAAAGGTAGCTAAGTGAAGAGGAAAGAGAAAGAGATATTCAAGAATAGGGAACAGTGTGTAATTCTCTGTGATGAGAAGGAAAGAATAAAGAAACTCAAGATGATCAATTTGACTTGAATGCACAAGGAGTTGTATAATGAGATGAGGCTGGAGGGAGAGGCAGTATTTCATTTAATAGGGTTATTTAGACTATGTTAAGGATTTTGGTCTTCTTTCTAATAGAAAAAGGAAAACACTGGATGATTTGAGTAGAGAAATAATATGGTTAAACTATTTTGAAAGGCTGCAAGAGCTGTAGTTTGGAGCACTGATTAGAGGGTGTCATAGTGGACAGGAGGATCCTCAAAGAAGGCATTATAACACAGAGATACAGGATGAACATTTTCTTTGTGTTTTATAACAAATTGATGAGTGATTTTACTTAGTGGCCTAAGTAATGATGGAGGGGAATGGGAACCAAGGTGAGGTT
This sequence comes from Diceros bicornis minor, assembly GCF_020826845.1. Classification (NCBI taxonomy): domain Eukaryota; kingdom Metazoa; phylum Chordata; class Mammalia; order Perissodactyla; family Rhinocerotidae; genus Diceros; species Diceros bicornis. Next base: position 92,725,116 of record NC_080742.1, on the reverse strand, counting down.
GGGATGCCAAGCATTCAATAACAGGAGGACAGTGCCTATTTTACTCAGAGGAGAATAAAGAAAGAATGGGTATAAAAAGAGAAAATCTTGCTGTAACTCAGTAGAGGCAGTTCTGATGTAATGGTTCAACTCACTCGTATTTCTTAAATAGAAGGTATATCACATGCCTCTGCTGCCCCCAACTCTCATTGTATGTCATTGCCTTCAATTCAGCCATAGCTTTGGCAGAGTTATGTGTGGGCTTGGCTTCAATTCACACTGACAGTGTCTCAAATGTGCACTCTTCACTTCCCTCCCAGACTCTGTGACAACATGGGCAGAGGCTACAGCCCGCTGGACGAGCTCGTTGAGCAGTCTTGAAATGTGGGATGGTTAACAACCTCACGGGCAACACTTAGCCAATGTGCATTGAGAACCAAAGAATAAATATTTTCCTATTCAGTCATAGGGTGGACAATTCTGAGAGGGTCATAGGCAGGGTCAAGTCTTGGTTGCCCACAGCAGTCAACTTTATAATGTACTCCTATGTTGGTTTTTCTTCATTTTCTCATTTTTCTGTTCCCTTTCTGTTATCTCTAAATCGACCATGTGCACACAAGTCCTTGTCTTGAACTTTGCTTCAGGGAAACACAGGCTAAGGCAATAAGGAAGTTCTTTTTCTGAAAATGAGAAGAGTGTGCTGTGGTCAGAGGTTTGAGACAGTTGACTGGGAAAGAGAAAACTGAATGGTACAGGAAAAAAATAACAGAAATGAATGTCAAGATTTGTTTTTTTGAAATACACACGTTTGTATTTTCTCCTCAATTAGTTTATCTCCCTGAAAGTAGACTTATACTTAATAATTCCAGTGTTTTTCCTACAGCATGTTGCTGAGTACCTGACAGATACTAATAGATATTTGTTGATTTTGTAATAAAACTGATTAATTATCAATTGCTGTTTTTTGGTATGCACTATAAAATCCTGTATATATCAGTATTGTATTTTCATTAAGGAAAAAACCTATACCAAAAGATATATACTATTAATCTTACTGGGTTTTTTTGAATATAGAATGATGGATTTTGAATTCTTGCTATTTGTGGATGTTATTATGATTACCTTTTGAAAATGGGAAAATGTAATTGCTATAAATTCAAAAAATTGAACTGTTTTTACATTTATTTTTCTCTGTCATAAAGCAATTAATCTTGTGTAGTGGTATTGTAAGTCAATGTGAGAGAAACACAATAAGGCATTAATCGAATGAAGCACCCATAAAAAAGCACTCATTGAATTATTTCATTATGTCAAAATAGTGATCAATTTTGGATTACATCAAAAATATTGTGAACAACATTTTTTTCGGTGGTTAAAAATGTAAACTTAGGGATAGTTTCCAGAATGGTAGTATGAGAAATTTCAGGACCTTCCTGCCGGTAAATGACCATAACTGGTGAAATTTATTTTAAAAAATCAAGCATTTAAAGTCTGTGGAAATTGTCCAAAGGGCATATAGCAAGTAATGAAACATGTATTCAAGGTAATCTACTAAATCTCAGTAAGAACAGTAAAAGTCTATGGCATTTGAGCCACGACACTCCTTCCCACCAGACCCATCTCAGTGTGACAGAAACTCTAGTCTGAGTAAGGATGGTCAAGAAGATGGGGCTTCCTCTCCCCAAAGCCCCCCATCAAGGCCTATGGTATCACCGTGGAAGGTACAGTGGTCAACATTTTCCTTCCTCTTCTCCAATTTCCATGTTGTAGAAGCTAAATATCAATTGAGTGCAACTGAGAGGTCTGGGGATCCCTTCCTCTATCCACCCCAGATTTTGAGATGGCAGGCCAAAAGTACTGGGGCCCTGATTATCCTTGCCCTAGTTGATTCATAAGGTGGATATTCTAATTCAGGAGAGACAAACTGAGGAGGCCAGACACTACCACTCTGAGAGAAACAGGCCACTCTTTCCCACCCCAGCTCTGGAACAGTGGTGCAGTATTGATACATGATACATGAATGAACCTTGAAAATATTATACTGAATGAAAGAAGCCAATTGTATGATACCGTATATTGTATGATTCTGTTTATACGAAATGTACAGAATAGTCAAATTTATACAGAGAGTAAGTAGATCAATGGTTTCCTTCCGGAGTGATGAAATTGTTCTAAAATTGATTGTGGTGATGGTTGACCGATTCTGTGAACATAGTAAAAAACATTGAATTGTAGACTTTCAATGGGTGACTTGTATACTATGTGAATTATATAATTATATCTCATAGTTGTTATATAAAAACCTAATATTAATATATCTCATATTTTATTTGAAACATTTAATATAATAGGTAATCCTGTAATCATCTCTGAGTAATTTTTTATTCTTTGCAACATACAGACAAAAATAGAAAGGAAATTAAATTTAAAAAGTTATACATCCCGGGCCGACCCCGTGGCTTGGTGGTTAAGTGCACGCGCTCCGCTGCTGGCGGCCCGGGTTCGGATCCCGGGCGCGCACCAACGTACCGCTTCTCCGGCCATGCTGAGGTCGCGTCCCATGTACAGCAACTAGAAGGATGTGCATCTATGACATACAACTATCTACTGGGGCTTTGGGGGGAAAAAAAGTTATACATCTTAAAAATTAAAATAGATGAATTTTAGTAAGAATTCAGCATAGTTTTAAGATAAGCTATGAAGCCTTTATATAAATATAAATGTATGGTAATTTGGGTGTGACTGAACATCACTCAATGTATAAATCAACTGGGGAGCCCAGCTCCGGGTTAGAAGACCTAGGTATGATTTTTCAGGCCTGACTACAGGCAATTGCAAAGGTTTATCTAGTAGGCCTCGTGGGGGGAAAGCTGCCCTCCCCACACCAGACTTGGGGCAGAGTCAGGACACTGCAGTCTCTGAAGGGAGTTGCAGTCAAGGACTCAGGCCCCCTCGCCCCTGCTCAGGCTCTTTCACATATTTGCATTCCTGGCCCTGAGACTTCATTCCTACTGTCTTTATCTGAGGCCTTGGGCACAGGTCTTCTTCAGACACCTCTGCTGAGATCTCTTTATGAGGGAAGGAGGGGAAACCTTGAAGACACGTTTTCCCAATCTGACTCAGTACCTAGTACTTCTCTACGCCTAGCACTGGCCCTCGCCCTCCTCCCATTCCCAGATTCCATAAAACTGCCAGAGCCTTTTGTCTGGAGGTCCCTCAAAAGGAAGATGACCCCCACATCTGTGTTGATCCAACTGACCCTTGACCAGTGCACTGGTCCCTGGAACATGGAACAGGGGCTTCAGCAACTTGCTCTGGTTTTAGGCTCTTGATTATACCGTTGCAGTAAGTGATGGAAGGCTTAACTCATTTTTGGCTGTTACTTTCATCGACTGCTCTGACGCCTGACCACTCAGCTCTCTCCCTCACAGCTCAGCTGAACTGACACAACTAATTGACTTGACCGCCTTAGCACTATAATGTGTTCATTCTTGAAACTGTTTCATTTCGCTGAGCCTCTAAACCATGATTTCTGAGTCTTTTCTGAGTCTCTGAGACTCTGATTATCTGCTAAGGGTCATTCTTCTTTCACCAGACAAAGCACGCAAAAGTAAAATTATGCACACAATGTTAGGGATTTTAGGATTTGCAAATACGGAGTTGCCTCTGTGTTGCATATTCTTTTAATTGCAGTAAGTGGAAATTTCAAGATACCAGTAAAAACAAATTAATCCATAAAGTTTAATTGTCCCTTGCTAAACCACTTTCCCATATTACCTGGAATTCTTCCAGTTCTCTATGAAAAGTATGTCTTCTGTGATCCAAAATTCAAGGATCCTAGCTTCCCATGGTGTAAGGGGCAGACACAGTCAAGACTTTGAGACAAGATCCTGAGACAGAACCAAAGGGAAGAAATGTTTTGTCCCCATTTATTATTTCCTCTGGTCAAAAATCATATGCCAATCATTATTTGATTTGATTTGATTCTCAAATGTTATTATCCGAAGCTGATTAACTGATTACAACTGATTTTAAGTGTCTTATTTTAGTTGAAGAAATGAGGGGGATTCTTCTATCTTCTCTAGTAGAAAAAATTTAAAAAAAAATGAGTATTTTTTGACCTAGAGGGAATTCTCAAAGAAATTTTGTACACCTCATCCAGTCTCTTCCTTTGAGGCAATGTACACATTTTATGTTCTTCATGTTATATGTGGTTCGATAGCCATAATGTGTTATCATATCAAATATAAAATAAAAAGAAAAGAACAAAAATTGCATGGTAATGTCACAATACAAAAGATTATGGATCCATGAAGCCTCATCCATGGATAGAATTCACTGAATCAGCGTCAAAATCCCTGTTCTAAATTTTTCAGGTTAGATTTTCCAAAGTGTAGTTCTTTAAACATTAGGCCCTGAAAAGTATATATATGTAAATAAAAACAGCAACCAAAAATCTCTGTGTTTGGAAAGTGCTTCACATTATAACTCCATCTTGGAAACTCACAGCGCATGTTAGTACACTAAAGGCTGAAATTGAATGTCCGGCATTAAAGACATACAATTCCTTTATCTATTCCAAAAGGAACAATATTTTTACTGGTTTCTTTCTCATACCAGATATTAACAGTCAGATTTTAGAATGAACAGTTCAAAGGCTTGTTTTCCAATACTATCTATGAATAGTGACGTATAATATAATGAGACACTTTCAGAACAATCTCGGATGACTACTGTTGAAGAATAAAGACTTTGCCTATCATAGGGGCCAATTAAGCATGACTGTAATCTTTTTTATTTGGAGGATGGAAATGCAGCACATAGGAGCCAGAGAATAACAATTCCTCATTAGTTTTTAAAAAATTCTTAGATGCCGATAAGCATGAAGACATGACTTTTCTATTTTATGAAAATAGCCCAAACCTAATGGTGGGGAAGAAATTGAAATTGGATACTGTTGATCAGGCAGTGTGAAAGCACTTAAAGAAATATATAATATTGGGTAGAGAATGAAAGTAAAGAGTAGATAATGGCACTGATAATGTTTCATAATTGTTATAATAGATATGGTCTCATTAAATGACCAAATGGACCATTGCTGGCATAGTGTTGTTTTTTTTTAATAATCAATATGAAATAGGGATGGCATAGTTTAAAGTGTGGCAAAGAGCTAATAAAAGTAACAGTCATGCACTAAATGATCTGGGCTGACTGTAGCAATATAGCCTATTTTTTTCGATGACAAATATCGCAATGATCAAAATAGTAAAATGAGGCAGCTGCAAAAGCAAAGATTTTGTAATATGCTTTATTTTTTTTTTTGAGGAAGATTGGTCCTGAGCTAACATCTGTTCCCAATCTTCCTCCTTTTTTCCTTTTTTCTTCCCAAAGCCCCACCAGATAGTTGTATGTCATAGTTGTACATCCTTCTAGTTGCTCTATGTGGGACGCTGCCTCAGCATGGCTTGATGAGTGGTGTGTAGGTCCACACCCAGGATCCGAACTAGGGAACCCCAGGCCACTGAAGCGGAGCCCATGAACTTAACTGATATGCCACCAGGCTGGCCCCTGTGATACACTTTAAAAATAGATTGAATCTTATTTAAATTATGATTTTACTATGTATTTTAAATTAAGAAAGTACTATCCATATACTTTTTCATAGTTGCAGTCACGAACCTAAGAAAGGTGTTTAAAAATAAAATGAGAATCAAATTACTTAAAAGCAAATTGGAAAATCTTGGTTTGGAAAACTCCATCACCAAGATTAAAAAAAGAAAGAAAGAAAATAGCACACTGAAATGTTTGGTGGGAAAGAATTAGTTCACTTGCAATGAAATATTTACAATATTCAGTCTTTTATATGGTTGTTAATTTCTTCCCAATGTTGCTGTTTTTTATTTTGCTTTTGTAGTCTGGAGCTGATAAAACAAGGATCTTCAGTTTTTATAAGGAAGTAAAAATGCTTTGGAGAATTCTTGGGCCATTTTCAAGATTATCATGAAACTAAGAAGCATCTACTAAACCAGTGAAATGACACTCTCTATTTTCCCCTGCCCTCAATTTATTTTCCACTACTCTTATTTACACATTTTAGACTCCTCGGTGTGTCTTCTTCTTGTGTTTTTGTCTATCGAAGATCTATAATGTTGACTTTATTCCTTTATTGATTATTATTTAGTCATGTTAAAACTGACATTGTCCAGTTAGGGGATTGGAGAAATACAGTACTTAATCAACAGAGTAGGAACAGAGATCCAGCCTTAGGACTGTTGCTGTCTTTCTCCATGATTTGTGGGGCCCTCCCTATACCTCAAAGTGACTGTAAAATAGTGGGAATGAAATTCATACTTGTTGAAATATTGATACCTGTATTGAAGAGGTATAATAAGAAAAGAGTTTTATTTCTTTCATTTTTAGTGGAACGCTATGTGAGTACTATTGTACTTTCCCATATTATTATCAAAATGCCTTTTTGGAAAGTTTCAAATGTGTCAATTGCATGACCCAGTGGATTTTATTCACTAGTTTGGGGTTTAAATTTATCACATGTGAATATGAATCTGTTAAACTAATTTATTTTAATATTCTATCAGTTTACTTTGAGAAGACTCAGTATTTGAATTTTAGAGAGAAATACTGTTATGATATTTTGCAGTTAGACTTTCAGCAGTAACATCTTTAATAGTGGTTTAACATGTGCTGCAAGAGAAATTCTGTACTGAATATAATTTTATTAAATTGTGTATAAGTTTGTTCTTAGAAATGCCATCCTACTATTCAAATATTTCCATAATTAAATATAAAGAACATTCAATATGATATTTATTTACTTATTTGTCATTTATAAAGCTATATCAGAGTAAAATCCAAGTTACATCTCATCTATGAAGATATCATCTCAGTGATTGTTATGTAACCATTCTTTAACTCTAAAACATGATGTACATGTACAACTCTTTGTCGGATGTTTGAATAGAACACACTTTTTATTGTTTATTATTTGAGTATATGCAAACACTGGTGTATATATCCACCTACCAGAGACCAGAAAATAAATTCACATTTTAAAGGACACAGATCTGATGTTGACATAGTCCTTTAAAGAGTTTACACTTTAATAATTCACTTTCCCTATAAATTGTAAGTTCAAATAAACCCAGGAAAAATTTATTTGGTTTCCCTTAAATAATTTGCAACTGTCAAGGGAAAACAAAAAAATACAATGGTTAATTGAGTGATTTTAATGTCACTGTCATTTAATGTCACTCTCATTTAAAAGAATGACAGAAAATATTCTTTTCTAACCACTGATGTTCAGCTTTGAGATTCTCTATACTAACAAGTGTATAATTCTGTGAACACTAGCCAGTCACAAGTTACCATACAATTCAGCTTTAATGATTTTATCTCTGTGATCTTTGAACTAATTTCATCAACTCACACCTCCAGAATGTGAAGTTCTTTCTTTAGATCTATCCCTGTGGTATTTTGAGATCTATCCCTTCCAAGCAGCAAGTATTTTCAGGCTCAGATTATTTGTCTTTCTTTACTAACACTTTCTCCTCTTTGCTTCCAAATTTCTGATGTTTCCTGAATTTCCTTTCTGTCTATGTTTCTCTTAGTGAGTTTCTGGATTAGAAAAGATCAAGCAATAAATGAAAAATAATTCAGACTTACACAAATCATCATGAAGTATTAGAATATGAGGAATAAAGACGTGCTTATTAAAATCTTGCAGAACAGCAAAACAAGTTGTGAATGAATAAATAGCAATCAAAATATTTTGAGTGCTGGAGAGCAATAGAAAAATGTCTTTGAAATTTTTACTGAAAATAATTTTTAACTTAGTTTTCTAGATAGTCAAATCCTAATAAAATATGCTAGCCAAATAAAAAGATAGTTTTAGACACACAAAAACACAGAAAATTTATCTCTCATATATCTTAGTTTAGGATATTAATAGAGGTTATCCATCACCAAAACAAGGAAGAAATCTGAGGAAAAGGAATATATAGGCTCTGGAGAAAAGGAAATCGGACTCTTTAGCAATAGCATTATCAACAATCTGTCCTACTATGGTCAGACAAAAGGCTCTTCTAGAAAGGGCTGTAAGAAATAAAGCAATGAATGATACTATGCCTTTGAACATCTGAAAGAAAAATAATTAATACTAAAAACACTGATAGGTGTATGGTTAGTTTGAACAGTAAGTTTATAGAAATTTTTGCATGGAAATATGATTAAATTATTAATGCTTGGAAGAAAAGTTACACAAGAAAATTATTATGAACACAATAAACTACTTGGCACCACAGGAAATCATATTTAGACAGTCAAAATAATGTAAATATTGATCAATGATTTACCTATAAATTATAATATACTTATATTGAGAAGATGTGGGGAAGGGATTTTAGCTTTAAAATCTTTGGTAATATTAGATTTTTAAAACAGATACATACTAAAAACAAAAGGCCAAAAAGTCCTCATTCTTTAAGAACTTACAAAACTGTATTACCCAAACCCTTGCATCATTCACACAGTAGAGTTTTCCATAAGTTATTAGGTCTCTTCCCAGAAGAATCCATTCTATTTCCTGATCTTATTTTAATCTCAGCCAAAAAATAACACAAGCCTTAAAATATTTGAAACCCATTTTGCATTTTTATTAATCTCTAGTCAAGTGGAGGCTATCCACAATTCATTTCAGATTTTTGACTAGAGGATATTTTACTCTATAGTTCAATGCTGTAATAAAGTATTTGAAGGATTGCATTAAAATATAAAGAGCATTTTAGATATTTTACACTTGTCAATTTTTTCCAAAGAGAATGTCTTTTCTGAAATTAACTTAAACTGGAAGTATTTTTACATATGTAAAAGCAAGCCATTAATGAATCAACAAATTAAAAGTAATTTTAATATATCTACCAAAGAATAACAGAAGTTCAGCTTATTTTCTGTGCTTTATAGATATTGTATAATTGTATAAGTTTTGCTAGAATTTTAGTAAAACAATAAACCTGTATGCAATGTGTTTTAAAAATTGTGTAGAAAATTGAATTGATCAGATACACGTAAAATCTCAGTTGTAACATTATACTTTAGTTTACAATTATTAGTGATATTTCTAGAAAATGCAATAAGGCTTTACTATTTAGCATTAACAGGCACTAGATGGGTTACAAAGTGAATATTACAGAAAATTTAGATTTTTTGAGAAAATATCAAAATTTAAACATTTTGGATTTTCTTCTCAAACAAGCTGCATTTGCTCTTTTTCTGGTAAAGATGCTAAACATAATATATGTTTTTTGATGATTAAAAGTATTTTACTATGTAATGCAATCTTCCCTCAAGAATATCGAGACGTGGAACACTTTAATTAAGTAAGTTCAGGTTATGTTCTTAATGAATTTATCTGTTTGAATAGTTTTTCTGTCTTTTTTCTATTCATCAGTGTGTCACCCATAACTTCAAAGTGCTGTGAGTGTGCCTGATTCTATCAGAATCCTTCTCTGTCTTCTAAAGACAGAGAAGGTGGTTGGTACTTGTCTGATATGGTTAAAAAACAAACAAGCAAGCAAGCAAGGTGACCAAATTTCCTTTTGAAGAATTAAATGCAAAATAAGTGTAAAAAATCTCTTAGTGATTGATGGCTTAAGCTTTCTTCCCTGTGTAATTGGCATGAGCCATAGCCCTCTATGTTCATTGTATTTAATAACTGTCTCAAGGTTGATTTCACTTCCTTTATTTTCTTTTGTGTCACTTGTGGTTAAGTTTGCTGAAGAAATGACCTCTGAAGAAGTTAAGAATTAGAATAAATATGCTGAGCCTAAAAAAGAAGGGCAATGACATTATATTGTATTTTGATGTTTAGGGAAAGCTCTATTATGGGCAAAGTTATGGCTGTCTCTTTGCTGGTTTTCAGAGTGGGATGTAATTGAAAGGGTTTTTTGGTAAACATACTGGGCTGCCTACCCAGTACTCATTCCACTTTCTTTTTTACTAACATAATCTGGGGTTCTTTACGTGTATCCACTGGTACAGTCTTTCCCAATGCTGAGTATATATTGGATTCACCTGGGGAGATTTTACATCCTAGGAATGCTTTTCCCCTTCCACAGACTTTCTGGTTTCATTAATTTGAATGCATCTCAAGCACTGATATTTTTTAAAACCCTCTCCCCACCCTCCGACACCCCAGTTGATACCAATATGTAGACATGGTTGAGAAACAATACTAGAATTAGTCAGGAGTTTAGATTTGAACAGGAATCCATTCTACATGGTTTAAACAGGAAAAAAAAATATTAAAGGACCTTAGCTCACAGAGCATTCCGGAGGACTGAAGAATCAGGTTTCAGGGCAAAACAGGCAATAGCACTGACCATATGTCACCACAGGACCACTGCAGGGCTCAGGTACCATGGCGACCACAGAGACTCCTGACACCCCTGCCCCTGGTGTTATATTTTTATGCTGCCACCCTCCTAAGACTTGATTTCACAAATGTCTACCTTTTTGAATAGCTCATGGTTGAATTGCATTTAAGTAACATTTCTTCTGCCTTTTGTTGGCAAGTCTAGATTACATGCTTGCGGCCTAGAGGCATAGGATTCCAGGAAATTTAGTCTCAGGTAGTGCTTAGGAAACACAAAATTTAGGAAGGTTACGGTGGCCTGCTCATGTTAAAATGTTGAGAGAAATAGGAGAGAGAAAAAATAGGTCTGAAAGAAACCTACTTGATTTAAGTTTTGAGGGTTCGTGAGAAGTATGGGAAATTTGGGGGGGAAAATGGATGGACATTCTTTGAAGGCTTGCCATGTTATGCGTTGGATTTCTTTAACATCTTTAGTGAGAAAAAAGTTTAAAAAGATACATTTAAATCATTTAGGGCAGATATCATTATACTGATAATCTGAAAATTATCATTCTATAACATTCTTAGAAATTCTCAATCTGTTACAACGGAATCTGTAAAAAGGTGGAGGAAATTACACTTTTGGAAAGAAAACTAGAGTAGAACGGTTTTCCTTAAAAGATCAACTAAAATTGAATTTAAAAAAATTATCTTTTAAACACAATGTTGAGCAGGCATAAATGTAAGGAAACAAGACACTGAGCCCCCAAAAGGAATGAAATCAGGATTCTGTGGAGTTAAGAGCATGCAAAGGACCCCTCTCAATGGGAGGTTCTATCAAAACTTGAAGCAATTCAATAACTACTTTGAAGACTTCGTGGAGCAAAGAGAGCAAGAAACAAACCCCAGAGCTCACAGAAATAGAGATCTCGGTACAAAGATGCTTGGTACAAAGCTGCTACCCCAAAGGCTACACATGCAGTATAAGATAGAATAAGAAATGACAACATTCACACAAAAAGTGAAAACAAGAAACTTGTTTTCTCAACCCTTGAACTAGGTTCAGGGAAGAAAAATTCGATCAGAGAGTTTATAAACACCAGTGATCCCTTACGTGGTTCTGTGGTGCATATGTGGCCCAAGGCAACCTCAAAGACAAAATTAATGCAAAGGGACCCTGAACTGATAGCACCCACAGGTTAGAGGCAACCATAAAGCCTCGCAGTAGGAACTCAAAGTCAATCGAGGCCATGGAAAATTTCCCACTAAAAGAAAAGAAGAAAGTGATAGAGAGAAAAGATATTGGTAAACATTTAGACAAATGTAAGCAAGGCTTGGCTGTGTAGCATAGTTCTACAAAGTGCCTTTTAGAGATATACTAAAAGCAAGCTAAAGTGGGGGAAAGATGACATACAATAGAAGGGGATCCATGGAGCGAAAGCCTTGTAGGGTTGGGGGCCCAGAGGTGTGTGTGTGTGTCGGGGGGGTGTTACTGAAGTTGATTAACTTGAGATATGTTTAAGCCTGGCAACAATGATTTTTGGTGTTGTTAAATACATTAGTAACTATTTAGAGAATAGACATAGAAAATAACAATTAAAATAGTAAAAGGAGAAAGATAGAATAAAGAAAACCTTATTAATCAAATGAAGGCAAGAAAGGAGAAAACAAACACTAAAAAAACCCCGCAACAAGTGGGCAAAGCCCATCCTGACTGCGATGATAGCCCCAAGTCAGGATCTGAGCACAGGAAAGGTTTGTTTCTCTCTTGCATCACAGCCTAATATGATGCCAAGATGGAGCTGGGGGTGTGGGCGGGGTGATCTTCCACATACTCTTAGCCCAGCAGACAGTTCTGCCACTTTTAGGACCTCAGCATCCTCCCACTTACCCTTTCCAGAGCCACTTTCCAAGTAATTGTTCACAGTAAAATGACTAAAGAGCAGAGGTCAGATATTACTTCTTCTCTGAAATTATTAATAATGTCCCTAAAAATTGATTTTCCCCTCGTTTGAGACCCATTTCATATTGCACATATGTCTTTAAGAGCCCCACACCCCATGTTTTTACCAAAATATAACTACTTTTCTAGCAAGTGTTTATATTAGGGTATTCCTGGATTAGAAAGATTTCTAAAAGCCTTCTGCAGAACAAATGTTTAGTAAGAAAAGTGACATCAACTTGGGATCAGAATAACACCAGTCATTTTTAAATGCTGAAATCAGATAAGAGGATCCCTTGCACCCCGCTCGTGCTCTTCCTTTAGTGGTGGACTGATGCTGGACTAACCATCTTGGCACAAGGTTAGTGGTAGAAGCAGGAGTGTTGTCTCCGTTCTCTTGTTGTACCCTTGGAATTCGGCAGGCCATGAGTCTAGGCCTTGGAAATGGATATTTCTCAGCAATCATAGAACTCTTCCCCTATGATTAGCCAGATTGCCACCTTCTATTTCTTCAGACATTAAAAAAAAATCTTTAATATGTGAGTTCCTTTCTTATTTTAACTGGTTTCTTGTTTCTGCTGGTTCTCAAAATGACTCGTTTTGCGTGGGTTTGGTAATCTCTTATTGTGAGCTCATCTTTGGTTTATCTTAATCTGTGTGTATTCTGGGGTCTCAAATGGCCTTTCTTTTCAGAGAGGCTTTAATTTTCTGCTAGACTCCAGGGCAACTGTTAACTTGGATCAACTTTGCCTCTCTCCAGTTTCTCCTGCTACACGCCCTGGTTTCAAGTCCAGTCATTCTTAGGGTCCTGAATATAGCCCTGATTTGGGCATTAGACCTCTTATTTTAGGAGACAAAAGGAGATTTGGAGATATCTCGTATTTACTATAAGGTTAGCAATCCATGAAAAAAAGATGTTTTACCCAGATTCAGTTGTTTTACAGTGAGAGAGCCTTTTGGAATATCCAATTTATCATATGTCTAGACGAGAAAATCAACTAACTCTTTCCACTACCACCTGTGTGTCCTCTGCTGAGTTACTTAACCTCCCTACAACTCAATGTTCTCATCAGTAAAAATGGATAATAATCGTAACTTCATAAGACTCATGATGATCCAATCTGATAATTCATAAAATATTCATATAAAATATCTATGATTATATGATAAACAAATTATAAATGGAAAATATTAATGAGAAGATGGAAATAAGATTATTTTATTGCTAGTGATGATAACTGAACTATTACAAATATTAGTACTGCCTCTAGAGTTTCATTATTAAATATATTATAGGCTGATTATTTAGGAGAGTTATCAGGTTAAAGAGAAATCCTCCAATTTCCATGTTTCTAAAGTTATTACGAGACATGGATGTTGACTTTTATAAGTGCCATTTTGACATCTACTGAGAGAGAAATATCCTTTTTTCTTCCCCTTTTTCCTACTGATATTTTATTAATAGATTCGCTAATATTAAAGTTTCTGAGATGATAGAAGAAACTTTATAGTATACTGATGAATTATATTTTTCAGTAAGGATAATGAATCAATGAGATGGGGTTGTGGTTTTCTTTTCTTTTTTCTGTTCTTTTCTGTCTCTTTATCACTTCTTCGCTAGTTCGTTTAAAAAAATAGGAAAGATTTGGATTTTGTTAACTCCCTGAAGTATTTTCAAAAGTCGATAAGTTGTTACATGTTTTCCTTGAAATTTTGTTATGCTTCCATATCTATTACTATACTTTTTTAATATTAAACAGAAAAAAGAAAAGAAAACCACAACTCCATCTCATTGATTCATTATCCCTACTGAAAAATATAATTCATCAGTATACTATAAGTATACTATATACTGTATATACTATAAGTATATACAGATATATAATCTGTATCACATATCATATTTCTCTTTGGAAATTTTGTGCATATATGTTTCATTCTCTCTTTTTTCCCCCTTAATTAAACTTGAATAGTTTTGTCTATTTTGTTATTTTCTTGACAAGAAAGTAATTCTTTGACTTATGTATTACTTTTGTAATTTTTTGGTATTCTCCTTATTTTATTTTCAAGTAAAGTTTTTCTTTCTTTTTAAAATCTTTTTTCTAAGTTCATTAATTGAAATTCAGTTCATATTTACCCTTTCTTCATTTTATTTAATACACTTACGACTATGAAATTTCCTCAGAGTAAATTGTTATATTTATAATTTATAAATTTATATATTTTTTAATATTTTTATAATGATTGCTATATATTAGACATCTTCCTAGGTTTTTTTATAATTGTTATTGTATTTCCAAATAGTCTGTAATTTTACATTGAATTTTTCTTTAAGAAAGTTTTTTCTTTCTTTCTAAAGATTTGAATTGTTGTGTTTCAACTTTTATAATATTTGTTTTGCTTTTTGTTGTTTTTTGCATATTCATCAAAGATTATGGTCTGAATGACTCAAATTTTTACAGTTAAAATTTTTTTTCTGGGCTAGTATCTGATCAAATGTTATGAATTTCCCATTATTAATTAAAAATGTTAGCTTTTGACTCTTAAGAAGTCCTGGAGAGGTTGAAGTGTCCAGAAAAAATTGCAAATTAATTTCTGATCCTTAGCTCAATCTGCTTGTCAGTGAGGTGCTGATTGCTCAAGCCAAGGTTGTCTATTTGAGCCCAACAGCCTAACAGGACCATTGCCAAGGCTCCAGAGTCTGTGACACTAAAGGGTTAACCACACCTAGTAATTAAATGTATCGGAGATTCCGCCACGTGACAGGACATTGCAGGGGAACAAGGCATACATGAGTCCTGAAGGAGGGCTGCTATATTTGGTTCAATACACTAACACACAGATTTAATCTTGACAGTGTGAGCTGATTTCTCAATCCATGTCATCACCCTTTCCTAATACTCTGGACTCTAAAATTTGCGTCAGAGGATTTGGCCTCATGTTTGTGGGCTGCTTCTCCTAAGAGAGGATAGAATGGAATCTGCTCAGAAACCATGTCAGATAGCACAGCAAGAGGTGCCGTGAGGATGGCCATCTGCTCTTCCGGTTACTCATTATCGGGTGATCTTTCTGAACTCATTCTCTTTTACCTCCAAGATCCAGGCCAGCATGTCCCAAAAAAGATTTAAAAATTCTTCCTAAACCTCATCTCTTATGGAAACAGGGTAGCCTCCATTCCTTTCCATTTTATCAAGGGCCTCCAAAACAGCCCTTCCTTCTGCCTGACTCGCAGGAGGTTCTCTCTGTGGATGTTAGCAGCCATAAAACGTGCATCTTCCTCACAAGCAAAGAGGAAAAAGAAGCATTTGTACTTCCCTAAACTGAACGTGATTATTTCTGAAATGTTCCCTCTCAATAACTTGATAAGGGTATTCCAGATCTTGATACAGATGCAAATCATCGCCTTCATGTCACAGTTTTTCGGCATGTGACTGAGGCCGTCACATCATCAGCAGATTTAGAAGCATGCCCATGTTGGCCATGTTTGTACCTACTTCATAGGGTTGTTGCATGGGTTAAATAAGGCGATTTATGTAAAATGCTTAGGAAGTGCCTGGGGCAGTGTGAGCTCCATATAAACATTGGCTATTATTGTCTTTAGAATTATTGTCATTATTGTTATTAAGAGGATCCATTGTCCACATGCCTTGAGGACAGATGCCTGTACTAATCCTATTGAAATCTTGCAAAGTCAACATCAGAGTCTTGACTTCTAGGTTAATTCCCCATATCTTTTAGCTTCAGGGCTGGAACCATTCTTGCCGCTGGCTCCTGTGACTCAAGAAGACTCTGTGTCATTTGTTCTTCCTCCCTTGTCTTTATCAGCTTCAGTAGTTGGAAAAAGTGAAAACAGAGTCAAGCGTGGTCAGAAGGTCAGAATGAGCTCGGAATGGAATGTCATTCCGTATTTTCCCTCCACATACCTGCTTTAATGGTTCAGATCCATGCTTCTTGGATTTAAATATCCCCTAACCAGCACACTCTGTACTAATTTTCCAGCATGAGTATAAATTCAACCCCCTGGAAGATATTCACAAGGCTGAGCTGTAAACCTCATTCTTTGAAATTGTTTATTTTTATTCTTCCCAAAGGCTTTTCTAAATGTCTCAGATATATAGTCACAATGAGATTAATTCTGGTAGAGTGAATGCAGAATCTCAAGGGGGCCAACTGGCCATTTCTTCAGTTTTAATCTTCTCAACATCAAAACCATACTATTATTGAAGCATCTTGGTATTGCATCTTAGCTGGCACTCAAATGTCTATGACTTGGGTATCTAATTCTGAAAAGCATCTTCCATATCTGACAATTAATTGTTTCATTTTCTGGAAGACCCACAACCTGCCCCACAGCCTGACTCAATATTATAGGCCATGTCTTATGACACATAATCAGACTGAGTCAGATCAAATCACATTAGCTGTAGTGTACTCTTTTCTTTAGAAGAAGAGATATGGTTTACTTCAGAAAATCAGAGCCTGAGATAGGAGTCTTAAATCACCTTCGATTCCCACCATTTCTCAATCTTCTCTGAATCCTTGAGAAATTAATTTTGCAAATTTCACTATATCTGCATTGGCCCTTGCTTATTTCCTCAAATGTCTGCCAATTATCCTGAAATTTCTCAAGATTTTTGAAGCATTCTTTAATTCTTGAAGTATACTTTCAAACTCTGTTTCATTTGGGTCCATCGTTTTCTCTAAATCATCAGATTTTAAGAATCTTCATATTTTTCCTGCAATCTAATTTTCCATGGGTGTTAAATTACTATCTCAAAAAGTCATTTGAATTAAGCCCTGAGACTTAGTCAGTGTGCCAGATATTTCCTCTTCAAGGAATGTCCACAATCTAGGACAACAAATCCCCTCCCTTAATGTAAAGAGTACAGATCTCCCCCTCAACACTAATGTGTAAGCAATAACTCCTTATTTATTTTCTAAAATATATAATTTGATTCAGTATCCATCTCCCTGACTGGGGAATTCTCCCTGGGCAGGAGTGGGGTGGGAGTGCGTCAGGGGAGGAATTTAAGTTCAGTCATGGAAATGGGGGGCTCTACTTTCCAACTACTCCTACAGCAGTAAATAATCCCAATATTTTGAGAATGGTCCTGTGGTTTTAGGACAACTATGATTGCTATTAAATCATTTATTATCTAAATCTTCAAGATCTATTCAAAGGCAGACTATGCTGGTCAGAGGACACACTGCATCCTCGCTCAACTCAATCACTGTATATTCACTGTTTTTCAAGTCCAACAGCACTATCAGAAATCCTGCCACTTGAAATGTGCATATATCCACCCCTTTTAAAATTCAATAACTTACAGATATAAGAGATCCTAATCTCAGTGGGTATTAGTTATAGTGCTGCCATAATAAAGTTCTGCAAACTGAATGACTTCAAACAACAGAAATCTATTCTCTCACGGTTTTGGAGTTTAGAAATCTGAAATCAAGGTATAGGGCCACGTTTCCTCCCAAGATCTAGGGGAGAATCCTTCCTTGCCTCTTCTAGCTTTGGGTAGTTGCTGGAAATCCTCGGCATTCCTTGGCTTGTGGCATCACCACTCCAATCTCTGCCTCCATCTTCCCATGGTGATTTTCCCTCTGTGTCTGTATCTCTGTGCCCAAATTTCCCTCTTCCTATTAAGATACCAGTCATATTGGATTTAGAGCCCACCCCAATCCAGTGTGACCTCATTTTAACTTGATATCATCTGAAAAGACCCTATGTCCAAATCAGGTTACATTCACAGTTTCCAGGTGGGCATGAATTTTGGAGGGACACTATTCAACACGGTACAGAGGATACAACTACTCTACAGGTTTAGGCTGTCCAGTCTATATCTGCTCATGCTGGGAAATTTTCCCCTTCTCAGATAATCTGGTTTGTCCAAAAATGTCTTGTTCTCAAAAAGTTCTGTGAAGTTTGCCCTAGGGTAAAGAAAATATCACACTCTGGGATAATAGACTTCAAACTAGGGCACAGGCAATTTTTTTTGAGTACACAAATACATTCCAAAGGGTATATAGACAAGAGTATTTTAAGTAAATCATATTCCAGAAATTCAAATTCCATACCTACTCTTTTCTAAAATCTATCAGCCTGAGATTGTGCCGTCCAAAGAGAGTGTAATGCTGATTTTCCTTTCTCCCTTTCTACTTTACAAACGAAGAGACTTGCTAGGGTGTAAAACAAAGTGACAGCTTGAAATAAGAATTATTTTCCAGAAACACTCCTTTAATTAAGGCAGCATTGTTTGTCCCTGTCTTATGTACATTTCTGTTTCTAAAATGGCCATAGAAACAGAGTATTTTGTTGGGATTTATGTATACATTAGAACAGGACAATTGAGAAACAATGACAATTTTCATTTGGAGAACTTGCCTCTTTCATTTGCCAGCTATTGTGAAAAAATTAATCACTCCTGAAAGAATCCTGTAAAAGCAAAGCAAGAGAGCTTCAGGAAGAAATATTGAAGATAGCAGCACACTATTTCATCCGTCCGAGATATTCATGGGAAGATTGTCTTATCTATCTGTCTTAGAACTAGAATTCAGAAACGAAATGGTTGTCATAGGAATGCATATTAATATGTTTATTTGAATTGAAAACTGAAGTCAAACTTTCATTGACAGAAAGAATTCTGATCTGGCTGATTAGTTGGAAAATATTTACTGGCTTTGTCAATTAGGTTATATGGCTGACATTTTCCAAATTGAACTAGGGAATCTGTAGGTCGAGGTTTTGACAAATATATGTAATATGGAGTGTGATAAGATTAAAACATCTTATCCAAAACATTTATTGGCAAAGACATATTGAAATGAGCAATATTTCAATCTTCCCAAACCTTTCTGAGTATGTTAAGTTAATCAGGTGTGTTAAGGTGAAGGATTAACATTATAATTAAAAGACATATGTTAACTCTCAGTAAGGTTTTGTTTGTTTGTGGGTTTTTTTTTTTTTTTTTTTGCATATTCTCAAGAAATTGAGAACTGAATCATTCTAGTTATAAAGTAAGAAATTCATTTTCAGGTAAGTTAGAAGTATCCACAGATTATGTCCAACAAAATTTAAACTTGTCTATGAGCTATCTATACAGGTTTATTTAAACATTTATTTTTATTAAAAACTAAAAATAAATTGCAACTATTTAAACTCATGATGAATAATTTCAGATCCCAAATTAAAAATGTGTGAGAGAGCACACAGAGCAATATTTTCAAGTAAAAACTAGCAGAAATATTTGAA
This sequence comes from Diceros bicornis minor, assembly GCF_020826845.1. Classification (NCBI taxonomy): domain Eukaryota; kingdom Metazoa; phylum Chordata; class Mammalia; order Perissodactyla; family Rhinocerotidae; genus Diceros; species Diceros bicornis. The sequence continues at coordinate 92,705,571 of NC_080742.1, read as the reverse complement.
AAATCACTATCTGGAAAACATAAACTCAGTTATTGTCTTACAAATGCAAACGTGGAGCAAGAAAAAGGTGCAGGGAAATTGTCTAAAATACTTATTCTTTTGTGATGAGCTTATAACAAAAAATAAAGTATACATACATGCATTATTAATCAGATTATTCTGCTACACTGTGTTACTTGGAGCATTTTTTTGTGACTTTTTGATTATTTTTGTTCTTATTTATTCACATAAAATGACTCATATTCCAATTAATTCTTTTTAGAATTGGCTAGGATTATGTTTCCTTAGCACTCCATTCTACAAGAAATGTGTTCTTTTAACCTAGTTTTGAGTATATTAAGAGAAAGAATCTTGATTATAATAGTCAAGTAGGACTTCTCAAACCCAGATATCTGTGTATTGTAAAATACATAACATATATTAAGTGAGCTAAACCTAGTAGAATACACCTAGCAAATAGCTCTATCAAAAATACTTTTTTACCTCATTTGCTTGATCTACCACTTGGTGACATCTTTAAGAGATTCAATAGATTTCTGCTCAATTTGATCCACAAGAAGATAATACAGATTTAGATATTTGAAGTAAAATGAAACATAATTGAATTTAATGTAAAAAATAATAAGCTAAGTCAAACAGCAAGGGACAAATACAGAAAAGATTTGCCAATCATATTGCAAAGAACTAATCTTCTTAATACACATAAAACATCTAGAAATTGAGAGGAAAATACTACCAAACCAACAGAAAAATTGGCAAAGGTATTAACAGAGAGTTCTCTGAAATGCAACGGTCTTAAACAATGAAGAGAAATAATCTCAGTCTTAACTGGAGAAATGCAAATTCAAACAACACTAAGATATAATTTCTCACTTCTCAGATTGGCAAAAATCCAAAAGTTTAACAGGATCTGTTACAGAGGCTGTCGGGAAAGACACATATTGATATGTTGTTGGAGTGCAAAATGGTACTATTCCTACGGGATGAAACTTCACAATATCTATCAAAATCAAAATTGCATTTATGCCTTGACCCAGAAATCCCAGTTTGGGGAATTCAGCCTAACTCTGCTAGTCAGTTTTTGTGGCAGCAATAAACAACCCTAAAATCTCAGTGGCTTACAACAAAAGCATTTATTTATTGCTTGTATTACTTGAGGGCTGCAGGTCAGCTTCTGGTCTGTCTGGTGCCTTCTCGTTCCTGGACCAGGGCTGAAGTACCTCCCACTATCTGGGACGTGTTTTTCTTATGGCACTGGGCAGAAGCTAAAGGGACTTAGTGGAAACACAGAGGACTTCTTAAAGTCCCTGCTTGAAATTAGCACATTGTTACTTCTGCCGGTATTCTATTGGACAAAAAAGTCACATGGCTAAGACCAAGGTCATTAGGCAGTGTAGTATACTTCACCTGCTGGAAAGCATTGCAGAGGCACGTGGGGATGGGTCTGAGTGTCTAATCCTATTACAAAGAGAAAGCAAGGAGTTGGAAACTGCCTGTCTGCCCAAGGATGATAAGAAATATATACAAGATTATTCATTGCAGCATTGTTAGTAATAATAAGAGCACTGATTTGTAAACATTTATGGAGTGGTATCAGACAGTCTCTCTCTATATATATCTCTATCCTTTCTCTCAGAAGAATGTATGGTTGACAGTAATGCTCTCTGTATTAAAAATTCCTATTTCTAGCAGCCATTGTGCTTGAGTTATTTCAAGGTGCAAAGTGATCTTTCCTGGATTATAGATCTTACATCATTTAAAACATGAAATTGTGCTTCCAATTCATTCAGTCAATAAATATTTATTGAGGGCTTGGTATGGTTCAAGCTGATGTATGTGGAGGAAATCTGATGGAGTGGGTATGTATGATAGACATAATTAACCTGCAGAGAACAAAAATTCAATATCTCTCAATCCCGGTTTTTTCCTATTTGTCTGCCTCTGCCAATCTGTCCTAGCCCAGGTTATAGGTACAGGGATTTGAGTGTGATCAAGGAAGGTTAGGCTTTTGACACCAGGAACTAGGAGTTCGTGACAAAAAAGTTTTTTAAGAAAATTAAGTCAACTTAAAAAACGTGCTTCCGGGTGTTTGGACCTAATGTTACTGGGAAAAAGTCTGTGGAAGTCCCTATCACTAGAGCACAGTCAGCATAAATTTTCTAAAGCCTTTCTTGAGAATTCCAGGCATGAGAAGGCTCTGAAGGAGCATTCTATCTTGGGAAGGCAGGCAAAATATTTTATAGGGCTTTAGAAGCAGGGACGCAGGCAAAAGTTAGCTTGTTTTGGATGTAGCCGGTTAAGGACGCTTCTCAAAAGAAAGAGAAATTGTCCTTCTGCATTAGTAGCCATTGTTTGGGCATTTGTAGAACAACTAGGGGTTAAAGACATGTGAAAAGGCAGGTATGGAAGAAAAGCTGTTTCAGACAGGAACATGGGAGGACCACAGTGAGATGTTCTCAGTCCTTCAGTGTCTCACACACTTTATTGCTAAGAAAGTATTCAAGTTCCCTCGGTAATATTAAGAATTGGATTTCACATGTCTGCCAGAAGCACATTCTTGGTATTTATTGATTCAAGGCATTGTTACCAAGAGATGTTTTTGGAGCAGCAGTTGGCAAACTATAGCCTCAGCTTATTGCCTGTTTTTCTAAATAAAGTTTTATTGAAACACAGCTATACTTATTTATTTACATACTGTCTATGGCTGCTTTCACAATATAAAAGCAGAGTTGAGTAGTTGACACATTTTCTTATGAGGCACAAAGCTGAGAATATTTACTATTTATCCCTTTGCAGAAAAAGCTTGCAGATCCCTATTCTAATGGTAGGTTGGTGGTTGTATTAGTCTGCTAGGGCTGCCACAACGAAGTACCACAGGCTGGGTGACGTAAACAAGAGAAATTTTCTCACAGTTCTGGAGGTTAGAAGTCTAAGTTCTAAGTGGCACCAGGATTGGTTCCTGGAGACCTGTCTCGTTGTTGCTTTTAGACAGCCACCTTCTTACCGTGTCCCTACATAGCCTTTCCCCTGTGTTTACAGAGAGAGAGACAGGGTGAGTGCACACTCTCATCTATAATTCTTATAAGGACACAAGTCTTGTTGGATTAGGGCCTTACCCTTAGGACCTCATTTAACCATAATTACCTCCTTAAAATCCCTACCTGCAAATACAGTCACATGGGGGTTAGGGCTTCAACGCATGAATTTTTGGAGAAAAAATTCAATCCCTAACAGTGACTCTAACCTTGATTCAGGGAGCAAATGGGAGGATCATCTCTATGAGAGTGTTGCAAGTTGTGACTGAGCTAAACACCCAAAGCTAAAACAATTAATTATTATAGACTAAAGCAGAACCAAAGGAGACAGGTCAACAGCATTTGCCAAACTTTCTTTTCAGGCTAAAATTGTGTTATGCTTATCTGACATGTCCGTTTCCTGAGGGATCCAGGTTTCAAGGGATTACATAATTCATGCTTTTCCTAATTTCCTTTTCTCAGTAAATGTAGTATTTGGTCTTCTAGGGCCTCCTAGAAATGAGTAGAGGTTTAGGGCAAATGTTTAAATGTCATGTAGAATTGGGTACATATTCTTGAGCTGCTAAATGTTAGCTTTTGTAACATTTAGAAAATTCTTTTACTTGTAGTCTTTATAGTATTCTCTTCTGCAAAACAACAACACAACAAAGACAGTAATAATCATGTCTCCCGCATAGATTTGTGTGGTATTGAAATAATATATGTTAAAGTACTTGAAAATTAAGTGCTTGCTCAAAAGAAAACTTACCTCTTTTTTCCAGAGTAATTCCCCATCATATTTCTTTGATCGGTTTTTTACTAATCATTATACTTTAAAATCCCTACTCCATGGTTAATCACACTTTGTTGATATTTAAAGTGATTAGAAATATTGTTTTAATAAAAAATGGCGATAGTCCTCACCTTACCTACACCATCAAATTCTTTCCACTCTCTGGCAACAACCTGAGAGCTTGGGAATGCTTTTATTTCTTCAGATGCTTCCATCCAACTTCTGGGATTTGATGAGATCATTTGTTTTCAAATAAGCTATCATTGTATTTTATCTTAACCTTATTTAAATTAATACAACTTTCCAGTTAAATTCATTCCTCGATGCTTTTTACTTTCAGTCTGTCGTCCTTTGTCTTCAGGTGTCTCTTTGGATCCAATTATCATTTTGTTCAAGTCCTTTCTCAAAAATCTTTTGAAGATATGGAACATGGTTATATACATTTTCCAAATTCCTATTTAGGCACCAGTATCTTTCCAATCACTAAGAGAGATGAATTAGTTCTTAAGTGACATTTCTAATTAAAAGGCAACCCCTTCTTCTAGAAGTTCAGCTTGATTTTTACCCTTCAGATTTTTGATTCCTTTAGATATGAGGTTTTGTTTTCTTTCATTTAGTTCATTTGTTTGTTTTGCCATCCTGTGATCATTTTGCTAGAGTCTCTTGACCAGAGTCCAGCCAGTGGGCCCAGTAATTTCTTCTCTTGTGTGTTATCAGCAACAGACAGGCTTTGCTGAGCTAAGTTTTCCCACCATCTTCAGAAACTGAAAGCAATCTAGCCTTCCACGGCAGTTCCCTATCCCAGGGTTGGTAGGAATGGCGAGTTGCTTCAGAAGCGTCAGCATTAAAGTGATTGTTGGAACTCTTTCCCAAGAGGATTTACAAGATTTTGCCACCTGACTGCAGGGAGCCAAGAAAGCATAAACTCTGCCTGAAGCAGTGGTTCTCTGTCTTGGCTGCAGATTAAAATAACCCAGGGATTCTTTAAAATTCCCAATGTTCAGGTCACACCCAAGACCTGCTAAATTAGAATCTCTAGGCTTGAAACCCCAGCATCAGTACTTTTTATAGCTCCCCAGTTGATTATAATGTGCAGGAAAATAACGAAAAACACCAGCCTAGTGGCCTCAGAAAAAGCAGACCCTCTCTTTTACCACTGATAACCTCAGCTCTCCCCTTGCGCCAATGCTCGTTCAACTAGAAGACTTCATCTGCTTTGGCTCTTGTGCTACTCCAGAGAGAGATGGGAAGAAAGGATGGAACCGTGCTTGAGTTATTACCTTCCAAGAATTCGACATATTGGAAATGTTCTCTTTTTTATTATTTTTTTAATTAATTGCCTGCAAAAGATCACACAAATAATCACTTTATCAAAATTTTTTCCATATACATCTGTTCTTTTTTAAGAAAAGCATTTACCTTCTTTTCTCTCTAAGAATACAAGTTAGAGATCACTCCCAAGATAATATTCTTGGGTTCAGTGTTTTCATTCTCTGAGGACTCAGACAGTTTTTTTTGCTCCTATGAGATGTTTTTCAACCTCACAAAAGTTGAGAAGAAAGCCTTATAATTTATGTCCTATATGCCTAGTATTAGAATTATTTTTCAAGTTCTGGTCCAGTATTCTCTTTATCTTAGTATGTTTAATTTACATAAATAAATAAAAGGAAGTAATTTCTCAAAATAATGTGACACATTTCCACCAATTTTTATTTCTTAACATATATTTATGTGATTCAGCTTGTCATGAAGCACTTCAAATAGTTTTTCTCCATCCTCAAAATTTCTAACACTGTTCCATTCTAAATATTGTCTAACGTTTAATGAACCATATGCTATATACGGCTTAAGAATCTGGGAATCTCATTGCTTAGTTTTAGTAAATTTAATTCTAGAAATTTTTATCCTTTATACTATTAATTGACCTAAATATTTAATCCTTAAGGATTGATCAAATGAGATTTAATGAGCTTCATGAGGGGCAATTCTCTTTTTTAAATAATTGCATTTCTTTAAAATTAAGAAAAAAATCAGTATGATATATTTTCCATTGATAATTTGAAAAAAAGTGAAGTCACAACAGGCATTTTCTTTTTTTATTTGCAACCTCCTGCTGCAAAGCTATAGACAAGTCTCTATTTGGAGGGAATTTATGAGGTAAACACTTTGAAAATATAACAAAGTGAATTGATCTGTTCCCAAGAATTGTCTATATTATGAGCACATATAGTATTTTAGAAGCCCAGCAGAGCATATTCAACCAGATTTCTTGAAACTCATATTGAAAAAGACAATTATCATAGGCAGCATAAAAGCTAACAGCAGGGGGCCAGCAAACTTAATGCTGCTATACAAGTGTTACCCGCTCTCTGCATACCCAAAGCTCTTCATTTGACACAGTATTGCTGGTTTGTCAGTTGATTTGTTAAACTATGGAATGACTCGATACACAAATAGCTAAATAATAGTAACCATTTTTCAACTTATTTTTCCTTGATTTTAGATTGTCTTAGTCTCAAAATTTCTTTAAAGAGATTAAAATTCTAGTTTCATGACTTCATAAGAAATTGGTATTTCTAATATAAGGAAACATAATATAATAATTTCTAGTGGGAGTTTGAAGAGCGTAGAAGTGTTATATTTTTATTTTGGGAACTCCTTTTTCTATGAGAAATTATTCTGAAAACTAAAATGCACGTTTTTATTACCATATTTCTGAAATTCCGTTTATATTAATTTGAAGATTAGTTTTCTATCATGATACATGAGTTTTGATACATTGATATTATTAGTTTTCTATCATTGATTTTTCTATGTATACAAACTAAACTTGGAAAGGTTTTTAATAAATCCATTACAATTACAGTTGACTCCTATTTATAATATGTTCAAAAACTAGTTAATAGTAAGGTCAGGGAGCTGCCCAAATCTTCCACTGCTGTTTTTCCTATATTCTTTTTTAACACTGATTGTGGCGTACAGCCCTCAGTTCGTCTGGAGGGAGCACATGGCAGTGTCCAGTGCCCACTTAGCTCAGAAAACATAGTGCCTCTGGTCTTAACTTTACCTCTCAGTGTGGTCACACAAGTATTCAGTTCTCAACTGCACTGGTAAAACTGACGCAATAAAATAGGGCAGAAAGATCAAGCTTCACTCTGTCTCCTCTGTGTCCTTTTTGAACAATCATGGAAATAAATAATGGTAGCTAGCACATGTTACCATGAAGACAAAAGTAAAACCATTTTTCTTTTCTATGACTTCTATTGGGATTAAAAACTATTTAAAAAAGAGCACAGTTAACATTTACGTCTCATACTAGTTTTTTCCAGCTTCTCTTTTTCTCTAGATGACCCCTAAGAAAGTTATCTTAGTTATACGGAGAGAAATTTTCACTTGAGCAGTCATTTTCTGAAGGATATTTCATACTGAAAAGTCTTTGAAATATCATTTTTCACCTACCCACTAAACCTATTGAAAATGTCTCCACAGTACCTGAAACATTTTCTCTGTTGAAATATATCATTTTACATTACTCAGATGTTCTGAAAATTCATAAAGTGGCAATCATAATTTATTGAAATTTCTTTCTGCCAGTCAGAAATGAATAAAACTCTATAGTGCATTCAAGAGGAAAAAGAAAAGAAACATGAAAAGAGTTAACACCGGTACCTTTGATTTAGAAGTAACCTAAGATTGTTCTGGGTAAATAATTTCAATTTCAGCAGTTTTCTGTAGTTCTCATTATGTATTTATTTCAAGCTTGTGAAAGAATGAGCCTAAAATTGTGTGACAAAGTCTACACTACAGATTTCTAATAAGCTAGTTCTTTTACTTACATCAACAATTATTCAATATTTATCCACCGGATTCCAACAATTTAGCCTCGTTTCCTTGGTGCCTAGAGGGTGCTCACACGCTATGACCTTCTTAAAGTTGTCAGATTGGTTCCCTTTTGTCTTCATGCAGCTTACTCAATAACCTGTTTTTCAATAGCATTCATCTTTTCTTCTTGCCTCTTCCACATTAGAGTACTTTCTCGTCCATGAGAGATGGGACTCCACATGGATGCTTAGGCTCCTATCCTTTCTGCCTTCTCAGGGAGTGTGCCTGACCCTTCCAGCATCTTCACTCTTTTTCTCCTTCCCTCTTCACTGAGCTCCCAACAGGTTTAATTGTCTGCTATAATCTGCCCCCACCCCCTCTACCTACCATCTTTACAGTCTGTGATTGTCCTCTCAGTCTCTGTCATTTTGTTTTGGTCATATATCCGAGAGAAAATTTTGGTATTGTCTCGCTGATATTCTAGTTGTTTATATATTTTTATCAATTATATATTTTAATTTTAATAATTATTTCTTGACCTATGGTTATTTATTTCTAAGAGTATCTTGTTTGCTGTTATTTAATGCGGTGTATCACATTGATTGATGTGCGGATGTTGAAACATCCCTGTGTCCCTGGTATAAATCCCACTTCATCATGGTGTATGATTTTTCTAATGTATTTCTGTATTTGGTTTGCCATTATTTTCTTGAGGATTTTTGCATCTGTGTTCATCAGCGATATTGGTCTGTAGTTTTCCTTCTTAGTATTGTCTTTGTCTGGCTCTGGTATCAGGGTGATGTTGGCCTTGTAGAATGTGTTGGGAAGTGTTCCATCTGCCTCTATTTTTTGGAATAGTTTGAGAAGGATAGATATTAAATCTTTGAATCTTTGGTAAAATTCTCCGGAGAAGCCATCTGGTCCTGGGCTTTTATTTTTTAGGAAGTTTTTGATTACTATTTCAATCTCTTTATTTGTGATTGGTGTATTCAGGTTCTCTATTTCTTCTTGATTCAGTTTTGGGAGATTGTATGAGTCTAAGAATTTATGCATTTCTTCTAGATTGTCCAATTTGTTGGCATATAGTTTTTCATAGTATTCTCTTATAATCTTTTGTATTTCTGTGGTATCCATTGTAATTTCTCCTTTTTCACTTCTAATTTTATTTATTTGAACCTTCTCTCTTTTTTTTCTTGTTGAGTCTGGCTAAGGGTTTATCAATTTTGTTTATCTTCTCAAAGAACCAGCTCTTTGTTTCGTTGATCCCATCTACTGTTTATTTAATTTCACTTTCATTTATTTCGGCTCTGATTTTTATTATTTCCCTCCTTCTGCTGACTTTAGGCTTTGTTTGTTCTTCTTTTTCTAATTCTGTTAGGCATAGTTTGAGGTTGTTTATTTGGACTTTTTCTTGTTTGTTAAGGTGAGCCTGTATTGCTATGAGTTTCCCTCTCAGGACTGCTCTTGCTGCATCCCATACGAGTTGATACAGTCTATTTTCATTTTGGTTTGTCTCCAGATATGATTGGTTTCTCCTGTAATTTCATCGATGATCCCTTGGTTGTTTGGTAGCATGTTGTTGAGTCTCCACAACTTTGCCACTTTCCTGGTTTTTTTCTTGTAGTTGATTTCTAGCTTCATGGCGTTATGGTCGGAAAAGATGCTTATTATGATGTCAATCTTCTTAAATTTATAGAAACATGCCTTGTTTCCCAACGTATGGTCTACTCTTGAGAATGTTCCTTGTGCACTTGAGAAGAATGTATAATCTGCTATGTTTAGATGGAGTGCTCTATATATATCTATTAAGTCCATCTCATCGAGTTTTTCATTTAAGTCCATTATTTCCTTGTTGACTTTCTGTCTGGATGATCTATCCATTGATAGAAGTGGGGTGTTAAGATCCCCTACTATTATTGTGTTGTTATTAATATGTCCTTATAGGTTTGTTAATAGTTGCTTCATGTGCCTTGGTGCTCCTGTATTGGGTGCATATATATTTAAAAATGATATGTCTTCTTGGTGGAGTGTCCGTTTTATCATTATATATTGCCCCTCTTTGTCTCTCATTACTTGTTTTATCTTGAAGTCTACTTTGTCTGATATAAATAGAGCAACACTTGCTTTCTTTTGTTTGCCATTAGCTTGTATTGTCTTCCATCCTTTCACTCTGAGCCTTTGTTTGTCTTTAGAGCTGAGATGTGTTTCCTGGAGGCAGCATATTGTTGAGTCTTGTTTTTTAATCAATCCCAACACTCTGTGTCTTTTGATTGCAGAGTTCAGTCCATTTATATTTAGGGTAATTATTGATATATGAGGGCTTATTGTTTCTATTTTATCACTCACTTTACAGTTCTTTTGCACTTCTTTTGTTTCTCGTCCTGTGTGTTTCAGACTGCCAATTCAGTTGTAGTTCTGTATGGGGGTTCTCTTAGTTTTCTCTTTATTTATCACATGTGACTCTGTTCTGATTATTTGGTTAGTGGTTACCATGAGGTTTGTATAAAAAATCTCATGGATGTGATAGTCCATTTTTTGATGGCCTCTTATTCCTTTAGACCGAGTCGATTCAATCTCTTTCTTCTTCCCCTTCTAAGTTATTGTTGTCACATCTTATTCCTTCTTGTGCTGTGAGTTTGTATCTAAAGTGATGAGGTTATATCTATTTTTGGTGTTTTCCTTCCCTTGATCTTTCGTTTTATAATTAAGTGTTTGCTAATATATTCTGAGAGAAAGCTGCAATTTTTGTGGTTTTTTTCAACCTATTTTCCTCCTTGTTCAAAACTTTGAATCCCCTTTCTCTTTTTCTTCTCAGGAATGAGGGCATTCTTGAGCACTTATAGTGGGGGTCTTGTGGCAATAAACTCCCTTAGCTTTTGTTTATCAGGGATAGTTATTATTTCTCCACCATATCTGAAGGATTTTTTCACTGGATAGAGGATTCTTGGATGAAAGTTTTTGTCCTTCAGAATTTTGAATATATCATTCCACTCTCTCCTAGCCTGTAAATTTTCCATCTAGAAATTGGCTGACAGCCTGTTAGGAATTCCCTTGTATGTTATTTTCTTTTTGTCTAGCTGCCCTTAATATCTTCTCTTTGTTATTGACTTTTGCCAGCTTTACCACTATATGCCTTGGAGACGGTCTTTTCATGTTGATACATTTAGGAGATCTATTTATTTCATTCACTGGTATTTCCAGCTCCTTCCCCAGGTTTGGGAAGTTCTCAGCTATTGTTTCTTTGAACAAGTTCTCTGCTCTTTTTACCCTCTCTTCTCTCTCTGGAATGCCTATAATCCTTATGTTGGATTTCCTAATTGAGTCGGATATTTCTTGGAGAGTTTCTTCATTTCCTTTTAGTCTTAGTTCTCTTTCCTCCTCCATCTGGAGCATTTCTGCATTGCTGTCATTAATAATGCTAATTATTTTCTCCATATTGTCAGCTCTGATGCTTAAGCCTTCCATATTTTTCTTTATCTCCTCAATTGTGTTTTCATCTCTAAGATTTCTGATTGGTTTTTCTTTATAGTTTCAATCTCTTTGTGAAGAAATTCCTTATTTCATTGAATTGTCTCCCTGCATTTTCTTGTATTTCATTGAGCTTTTTTACGATGGCTATTTTGAATTCTCTGTTATTAAGCTTATATATTTCTGGGCTTTCAGGGTTGATTTCTGGGTGCTTGTCATTTTCCTTTTGGTATGGAGATTTAATATATTTTTGCATAGTATCTTTTGGTGTTGGCTTATTTTTCCTCATAGTGAAAATACCGGTTGCAGTTTCCTCTTGCTGCCACTGGGTGGGGGTCAAGTGCTGTGTATTCTGGCCCGCTTCAATCCACGGGTGCTCTGGTCGGCCCCCAGCTGAGCTGAGGCACAGCTGAGCTGAAGTGCAGCTGATCTGAAGCACGGCCGAGTGGAGGCTGCTGAGGTTGAAGCATGGGAACAGCTGGGACTGGAGCGCACCTAGGCTGAAGCAGCTGGGGCTTGGGTGCAGGTGGGTTGAAGCAACTTCAGCTGAAGCATGGCTGGGCCGAAGAAGCAGGAGCTGGAGCTGGAATGCTGCTGGGCCAGAGAAGCTGCAACTGGAGTGTGGCTGGGCTGAAATTGCTGGCACCAAGTCAGCTGGAGCCTGAGCATGGCCAAGCCAAAGCAGCTGGAGCCAGGAAGGCGGTTGAGCCAAAGGATCCAGGGGCAGAGTGCAGTTTAGCTGATGCAGCTGGGGCCAGGGCACAATGGAGCCGAAGGAGCTGGGGCCATGGCACGGTCTAGCCAGAGCAGCTGGGGCTGTGGCATGGTGGGCCCTGAGCTGCTGCCACCTCTGGTGCAGGGGTGTAGGCACGCCCTGCTGCTGGTGGGGCCTGGGCACCTGGGGACCGCTGCCTCGGGAGGCAGGGCTCATCTGAAGCACTGCTGTGCCGAGGCTGAAGGGCCGCTGTGCTGAAGCACCCGGTGGGCAGGTAGGGGAGGGGCACTTACTTTGGCTTGCCAGATCTTAGAGGTTTCTCACCTCTCTGTCACTCTCTGCTTTCCTGAGGGGCTAGCTTGTCAGAAGTACCCTCACAACAGTTCTGCTCCCTTCATAGGGGGATTCCTCATGGGCTGTGTGGGGTCTTGGAGAGTGCGGGTTTTCCCGCAGTGAACTGCCCCTCCCCCCACTCTGAGAGCTGCATGATCTCAGTCTCTGGGTTGCAGTCCTTGGGGAAGGAAGGGATCTCCTCTTACCTCTTTCCACTTTCTCTGGGGATTCCAGCACCTCAGTCCTTGGGTGTACAGCTGCCTTGGTGTAGCTTCTGTTGGAATATGAATGTCTTTTTTGTTGTGTCTTAGAGGGGGAGAGTTCAATGGGGGAAGCTCACTTGGGCCACGATGCTAACATCACTCTCTTTCCTTTCTTTTTTAACAAGGAAGAATCCTCAGATCTTTGCCTATGATCAAACACTTGGATATTTTGATTGTGGGAGAGGGAGCAGTGTGATGAAGCTAACCTTCCATATACAGAATATCAATTAATCTCACTTTTTTTAACACTTACTTTTACCTATTTTTAGCCTTAGCTCTTTAATACCTATGGTAGGAAACTTCCCAGGAGCAACAGTTTTATTTGAGTAGTAAGGTTCTCACAAAAATTTAATCTACAAGATAAATTTCTATAATTCCTGTTATATATTTATTTCAAACTTGTGAAATACTGAGCCTAAAATCATGTGGCAAACTTTATGTTACAGATCTCTAATAAGTTCGTTCTTTTACTTTGATCACAATTATTCAATATTTAGCCCCTGCATGCCAACAATTTAATCTTGTTTACTTTGTGCCTCACCTGTATTTTACTTATTTTATTTACTTTCTGAAAGATTGTTGAAGGGCTCCCTGCTGCTCTTTACAGTTGTTGATTCTGAGTCTGGAGTGTCTCTAGGATTGTTGTTATCTATGCTGCAGATTTTGGATGTTTTTCCTATACATCCATCTGTTTTTTTCCTCTATTAATTCAATTCCATCTGATTAATGCAAAAGTTATATTATACCGAACGGCTCTTTTTCTTACTTTATAGGACAGTTAAGGATATAAGTACCAATATCAGATGATTGTTATAAGGATTATAGGAGTTAATAATGGTAATAGTAACATGAGCCTGGCATAGCTCAATATATGTTCTTAGTATTTTTATTGTTTTTATTACAACATATTCTATCATTTCAGAGAAAGAGAGAGGAAATAGAATTGTTCAAGTTTTACTATCTTGCTTTTTCAATGCCTGGTATCTGTGTATGTTAGAAATGATATAAAGTTTAGCAGGTATATTTCTAAAAAATACAGTTGGATGGATATCTGGACATTACCCCATTCCACAATTAAACTAGAGTCATGTACAAGAAAACATATTGTATTGAATGGATTCACTATGATTTGTTGAACTATTCTCCCATGGTAAACATCATGTTTTTTAAATATATTTTTTGCTATTATATGCAGTTCACAGTAATGAACTTGTATCTATCTCTTTGCACACTTCTTTAGGCATATCTGTAAAGTTAAATCCAAGAATTAGACCCACTAAGCTAAAGGACGCTAGGTGCTTTAATTTAGATCCATATTATCAATTGCTCTCTGAAGTTTGTGCCAATTTCCATTAGCACTGAGAATGAATGCGGTTTCCTGTGTCCCCAGGTTTTCTCTAACACTGTTAAATATATATTTTCAGAGCCTACAATTTAAGAGATGAGAAATGGCATCTCATTTTACCTTAGGTTTCTTCAATTATGACTAAAATCTGACATGGTTTCACATGTTTATTGGCTATTTTTAAGGAGAGAAGGGCATCTGTCTCAGCTGTTCTTCATTTTATCCCAAAGATTCCATGTATTCCTCCTGCTCTGAAATAGTTTTTGCCTCTTTTGTATATCCTGACTCTTTTTTCCTTTCATTCCATCTGCTTCGGGTTCTCATTTAATACAATTCCATCTGTTTTCCTCAAAATTTCAAGCATATCGACTGTTACCATTTGTTGTTTTACGGCACATTTAAAAACATGTGTCTCCATTACGCTGAGTTGCTGCGAGGACTCGAGGAGCCAACACTGCAAAGGTTTGAAACAGTGCCTGCTACACGGGCACAGGTCAAAGCCTGGCATAAAACTTCTTTTTCTTTCTTGCAATTTTTTCTATGAACATCTTATAATATGTTAATTATCATATTACACACAATTAAGTTTATTTATTTTTATTTATGAGCTCTTTCTACTAAGACAATTATTGTCATATGTGTTGCTTTTTACTGTTTTATGTTTTTTTTCAAATACAGGTGTTTATGTACTCAAATTTATCAATCGTTTATTTTCTGTATGGTTTTAATGTATAGGATTTTTTTAAAAAAAATGAATATTTGCTTATAAATAAATGAAATAAAATAATGATATGAAAAATTGAAAAATGTTAATGGGTAAATTAAAAAGAGAAAAATAATAAAGGTAAGGAAAAAACAAAAATTTTGCTTAGCTGAAATATAAAATAGGAAAAAAATTAAGAAACTAGAAAATAAAAAAGAAGAAATAAGATAATTTAAAAATTAAGCAAGGTGAGGAAACAGAGGAAAACAAATGAAAAAATATTATGATAAAATTAAATGTGAGTCAAGAAGAGAAATTAACAGAAAAGTATGTTGTCCCTCCCTAGCTATTAGAACCAATTTCTTTTTTCAAATATATAGCATTACTGTCAACCTTATACCATGTGGATCTCCTAATTTCACTCTGTGAGTGTCCTGGGATCTTTATTGCTCCTCAACAAAACCAGGAACATATCCAGGTTTAGGGACCAAATTCAAAAGGCCTAAATTCAAATCCTGGCAACTGAGAAAATTAAACTTTGGGCAAATTCTTCAAAACTGCTAAAACCATAGTAGTGGAGACCCTTATTTGAGAATTTCTTCAACTAAACTAAGAGTGTTAACACTCAGATCTGTCTATTCAGTTAGACTTGGAAGTTTAATCCAGATCCCTCTTCACCCCTCACCAATAACATAAATATATGGTAAAGAATAATCTATTGTTTTTTTCTCTAGAATTTATTGTAATATTCTTGAGAACAAAAAATAATATTATCTGGACACCACTATCATTCTACATATAAATGTTGCCAGTTGTGTAACCTTGGACAAGTTGTTTAATGTCTAATGCATCACTTTTCTAATCTATAATATCTCATAGGGGCACAAGGATAAAAATAGAAAGTAGTAAATATGTCTTTAATATGCTTAGTATGATATAACCTAACATTGACTATTATTGTAAAAAATACAATTTATAGAGTATATGCAATCCCAGTTACAGTCCCAACAAGTTCTTTTAATGGAGTTGGCAGACCAATTTTAAAATTAATTTGAAAATGCAAAGGACCTAATAAAATCAAGGCAATCTTGGGAAAAAAAGTGAAAAACAACCATACCTTAACAGATTTCAAGAGTTACAAAGTAAAAGTAGTCAAGACAGTATGATAAAGGGACAAGGATAGACATACAGAACAATGGAACACAACGCAATAAAATAGAGATTCCAGAAATAGACCCACTCATATATGGAGACCTGATTTAGCACAAAGACACCGTGGCGATCTGGTGAGAATGATGGCAATTTCAGTAAATGGTGTCAGGTTAACTGGATATCTGTAAGGTAAAAAACCTGCGACTTGAACCTTCATGCCTTACACAAAAACCAATTCAAGATGTATTATGAACCTAGAGGTAAAAACAAAACAGAAAGGCTTCCAGACGGAAACATAGGACAATATTTTCATGACCTTGGGTAGGAAAAATTTATTTTTTCCCCAACACTTTGTTATAAAAAATTGGAGATACGTGGAAATGTTGGAAGAAGTTTACTGTAAGTACCTGTATACACACACCCTAAATTGTACTATTAACAATTTACCCTACTAGTTTTATTAAATTGTATCAGCTTTTCCTTTCTTGAGGAAGAAATCTCAGGTTCTCCTAGGAACAAATCTTATAATTACCCATTTTTTTCATTCTATGACATACATACAGCAGTAATAGACTAATAATACCAGTATCACCAAAACTTGTATTACTAGCCAAATGAACTTAATATGTTTTAGGTTCTTATTCTTTTTAGTTGATATCCCACTAGGGACACAAAAATAATTGTTTTAAATTCACTTGGAATATTTTCTAACTGTATACCATCACTTCATTAAACAAGTCAGCTCATTTGCTTCATTTGACTCTGAACTTTTAGATTATTTAATTTTGTTTTATATTTACCTAAAATATTTACATGGTTCTAAACTTAAATCAATGGAACTAGGTATATTGAAAGAAGTGCAGCTTCTCTCTACATATCTACCACCCTGTTTTGTCCCACCAATCCATGGGCAATAATTATTTAAAATTAATTAATTTCGTTTTAACCTACCATTGTTTTATTTTAACATAATCGAAATTTTCTCCGTTCTTCTTTTTTGTTTGTTTTTGTTTTATTTTTTAGAGCAGTATTTTATTCGTGGTAATATTGCTCAGAGGACCCAGAGATTTCCCATATAGTCTTTGCCCCAACACATGCATGGCCTCCTCGCTATTAACATCTCCCACCAGAGTGTTACATGTGCTGCAATTGATGAACTTAATGTCACAACGTTATCACTCAAAGTCCATAGTTTACATTAAGATTCACTCTTGTTGTACATTCTGTGGGTTTGCACAAATGTATAATGACATGTGTCCATCATTATAGTATAATACCGATTAATTTCACTACCCTATAACTCTTCTATGCCCTGCTTATTTATCCTTCCCTTCTCTCTAACCCCTGGCAACCACTGATCTTTCTACTGTCTCCATAATTTTGCCTTTTCCAGGCAAAATTAGTTGGAATATAGTCATATAGTTGGAATTATACAGTATGTAGCCTTTTAATTGGCTTCTTTCACTTAGTCATATCCATTTAAGTTTCCTCCATATCTTTTAATGGTTTGATAGCTAATTTTTTTTAACGCTAAATAATATTCCATTGTCTGGGTGTACCACGGTTTATTTATCCATTCACCGACTGAAAGACATCTTGGTTGCTTCCAAGTTTTGACAGTTATGAATAAAACTGCTATAAACATCCTTGCGCAGGCTTGTATGTGGACATAAGTTTTCAACTCCTTTGGGTAAATATCCAGGCATGTAATTGCTGGATCATATGGTAAGAGTATGTTTAGTTAGGTAAGAAACTGCCCAAATGTTTTTCAAAGTGACTGTACCATTTTTCATTCCTGCCACATGAATGAGAGTTCCTGTTCTTCCACAACCTTGCCAGGATTTGCTATTGTCAGTGTTCTGGGTTTTAGCCATTGTGAAAGGTGTGTAGTGGTGTCTCTTTGTTGTTATAGTTTGTGTTACCCTGATGACATATGATGTGGAACATCTTTTCATATGTTTATTTGTCATTTGTATGTCTTCTTTGGTGAAGCGTCTGTTAAGGTCTTTGGCCCATTTTTTAATTGGGTCGTTTGCTTATTGTTGAGATTTAAGAATTCTTTGGATTACAGTCTTTTATCAGATGGGTCTTTTGCAAATATTTTCTCCCAGTTTATGGCTTGTCTTTTCATTTTCTTGGCAGTGTTTTGTAATTAATTTGCATTTAATTTTAATGAAGTCTAGTTTATCAATTCTTTCCTTCACGCTTCATGCTTTTTGTGTCATATCTAAAAACTCATAGCCATACCCAAGATCGTCTAGGTTTTCTCCTATGTTATCTTCTAGGAGTTTTATAATTTCGTATTTTACGTTTAGGTGTGTGGTCCATTTTAAGTTATTTTGTGAAAAGTATAAAGTCTGTATCTAGACTCATTTTTCTGCATGTGGATGTCCAGCTGTTACAGAACCATTTGTTGAATAAACTGTCTTTGCTCCATTCTACTGCCCTTGCTCCTTTGTCAAAGATCAGTTAACTATATTTATGGGGGTCTATTTTTGGGCTTTCTGTTCTGTTCCACTGATCTATTTGTCTATTCTTTTGTCTTCCTTCTGTCCTTTCCTGGATCTGTAGTTTGTTGTCTGACATTAATTTAAGGAAATCTTCAGTCATCATTATTTCAAATAGTTCTGTTCCCTTCTCTCTTTCTTCTCATTCTGGTATTCCTATTACGTGCATGTTATGACTTTTGTATTTGTCCCACAGTTTTTGGATATTCTGGGGACTTTTTTCAGTCTTTTTTCTGTTGGTTTTTCAGCTTTGAAGGTCTCTACTCAGAGATTCTTTTTTCAGTTGTGTTCAGTCTAGTAATAAGCCCAATAAAGACATTCTTGATTTCCGTTACAGTGTTTTTGATCTGTAGCATTTCTTTTGTTTTTTCCTTAGGATTTTCATCTCTCGGCTTACGTTGCCCATCTGTTCTTACATGCCATCTACTTTTTCCCTGAGACCCCTTAACATCTTAATCATAATTGTTTTATATTCCTGGTCTGACAATTCCACTTTCCCTGCCATATCTGTGTCTGGTTCTGATGCTTACTCTGTTTGTTCAAACTCTGGGTTTTTTTTGCTTTTTTCATATGTCATACTTTTTTTTCTTTGATAGCCAAGCAGAATGAACTGGGTAAAATAAGAACTGCTGTAAATAGGCCTTTAGTAATGTGGCGATGAGGTGTGAGAAGAGAAGCATCCTATAGTCCTACGACTATAGGACTATAGGTCTCTCTCTCTTAGTAGCCTGTGCCCTGCTCTGTGAACTTCACAAGTGTTTGTTTTTTTTTCTTCTCCCTGCTCAGGTGTGACAGAGTGGCTAGAGTGGCCTACAGTTTGATATTTTCCTTTCTTCAAGTGAAAGTCTTGAGAAAACTGGGATTGGGTATTTCCCTTCCCCCAGGTCATTCAGGCTCTGATAAAACCGCAGCAGACTAGGCTCTGGTTAAATAGTTTCTTCTGAGATCAGGCCTTGTTAAGAAGAAGAGAATGCTCTGGCATATTTCAAAATGGTTCCTTTTCCCTTCTCTCTGCCAGAAGCAGAAGGGGAGTTTTCACAGATAGTCACTGTGAGAACCTGGTAGAACTGCCTGCTCAGATAACTGGACCCCTTGGAGTTTTTATCTCTCAGACTTGTCTACACTGAGCTTCCAATGATTTGTCATTTCAAGTGCCTGTTTCCCTACCTCCGGACGGGATCTTGAAGATGTTTCAGCTCGTGGGTGTCTGCTCTGCTAAGTTATCATTCTCTGTATTCACCTGTCTCTCCAATTTTGGGGGAAGCGGTTTACTCTGTGAACTCACTTCTCTAAAACTATTGGTTTTTCAGTTTATTCAGCTTTTTAGTTGTTGTTAGTACAGAATGGTGACTGCCAGGCTCCTTACAGAAACTGGAAGTCACTCCACTTTGCTTTCTTAATAAACAGTACAGTATGGAGTGACCTCCATAGCTGTGTATAGAGATATTTTTCATTCATTTTGAAGGCTGCATGATAATGATTGTTGTATTTTTTATTAATTATACGTTTTATAAATGTATTTAATTAATTCTCTATTGAGAGACATTTGGGTTGCTTCTCATCTTTCCTAGTACAAATTGTGCCACAGTGACTAGTCTGTGCATGTGACATTTTATGGTTTTATCAGTGTATCTTCAGGATAGATTTCTAGAAGTGGAACTTCTGGATCAAAGGGTCAATATATAGTTAATTTTGCTAGATATTACCAAATTCCTCTGCATGTTCTTTTGCAACCCCACTAGCATTGTTTGAGAATGCCTATTTTGCCATGACTTTATGCAATTGTGTGTATTGTCAAATTTACTGATTTTTGCTAATCTGATAAGTGGTAATAGCCTCACCTCATGGTGTTTTAACTTACGTTTCTCTTATCGGAGCAAGGTTCACCATTTTATCCTATATGAAATGGGCATTTGAATTTATTTTGAATGTATGTGTGCAAGTACTGTACTTATCTTCTGCCTATCTGGGTTAGGGTACTGATCTTTTTTTTTCTCTATTTTTAGGAGCTCTTTCTGTATTTGGAATGTTAACCTTTTCAGTGATATAAGTTACAAATAGACAAAACTTTTTTTTTTTTTGGTGAGGAGGACTAGCCTTAAGCTAACATCCGATGCCATTCCTCCCCTTTTTTCTTGAGAAAGATTGGCCCTGGGCTAACATCCATGCCCATCTTCCTCTACTTTAGATGGGACGCCGCCACAGCATGGCTTGACATGCAGTGCGTGGTGCGCACCCAGGATCCGGGCCTGCAAACCCCGGGCTGCCAAAGTGGAGCGCACGCACTCAACGGCTGTGCCACCAGGCCAGCCCCACAAATAGACAAAACTTTTAAGCATCAATTTTATTTAAGTAGTAGCATGAAGTGTGATATTTATAGTCTATTTATAAATATCTGTACTTTTCAGGTTTTGAAAATAAGAATTATTGTGGAATAAATAGTATGCTTATTTCCCTTTATTAATAGGCATTTTTCTTCTAACTCTTACTCCACTTCCCAGATTTTATTTCCTATGAAGAGGGAAATTTAGACTCCAATTTTGTTTAAATTTGTATATTAAATTTTGCACCAACCAAGCATTCATAGCTAGAGTCATAATTAAATTTCTGATGAATATAGAGTGATGCTTGGCCATTTTTGAAAATCCAGCCTCTTTGCTTCACAAATTAGTAATGGTGGCCCAGTGAGATTTCTCCCATTGCCCGGGGCCACCAGCTAGGTAGCAGTTCATTTATCCTGCATCCATCCAGTCAGGTATGTGGGCTCTGTCCTATCATCTGCACTACTGATGAGCCAGGTGATGTGAAGACAGCTGTGCAAAAAAAAAAAAACTATGTTTTCTCCTCTTGTTTTACTTAAAACCTAGTAGAAAAGTAGGACACTCAGGTATAGAAAATCACTTCCCTGGGCTCCCATCATAGATTCTGCTTGAGTTGAGAGGAACACGGTGAGAGATCTTATAGGATGTGAAACAAGAAGTTCAGAATCAGCAATGCTATCCCACCTCTCCACAATACAAATCTAAATAATTTTCAAACAAGTAAATGCTACTGTTATCATCAGATTATTTTAGCCACTACTAATTGAGTATTAGGCAATCACTTTAATTTCATTAGTCTTTTTGTCTGTAATTTTCAGATTAATTTTGCAAGAATTCTTCAGAAGATCAGGATGGGGAAGGTGATTATTCATCCCCTAACAAGTTAGAGAGAAATTTACAGAGAGAAGTTAAGCAAACTTTCTATTAGAAATAGATAAAACATTGGATTTTATTTGTGACTTCAATTATGATATGTTCTAGGGATAGAAAAGATTTTTTTTTTAACCTGGGAATATTTATGAATATATAATGCAAACTATGACACAAACATATTTCTCCTTGAAGTTACACATTTAGGGTTCTCACGGAGGAGAGGATATCTGATGTGACAATCTTGTTCTATTTGTTCATGCATTTTAATGAGTTTTTGACATACGTCCTACCACAAAAGATACCTTGTAATAAATGACTGAGTACTAAAAGACTGTACTTTGATGCAAATAAATTTGTTATTTTTGTTGGATGGTGAATCAGACTGCATAAGGCATTCCAGTAATAACTGTCTTCCCTTTCCAACAAGTCTTTTTTTTTTCTTTCTAATAGAAAGTACATTCTATTGTTCTGGAAGGATGTTTCTTGAAAGAAATACAAAATGAGCATTGTCTTAATAAGCTTAATTAACAAATAAAATATGTAAGCCAACATTTTTGAATATGGTACTCATTTAATTTCTATGTTTTCCAGATATATAACATGATACCTTAATTTTCCCCTTTGTTAGCTCTAGGATTAGATTTAGTGAAAAGACAGGAAGACAGATTTAGCCGTATGTTTAATTTGCAAAACATAATGTTATGGATTTTAATAAAATTGAATTTCAATTAAATTGAAATTTTCTATACTTCTATAATTAAAAATAATGTTAAAAATCTTTTCAAATGTAGCTCTAGTTCCTCTTCGCTGTCTCTTTTCATCTTTCCTCCCTTCTTCCCATCTTCTTTTCTTCAAGGAATGCTCATTTCTATTTATATTCTAACTTCTTCCCAGTATGTGCCTGGAGCTCAGACTTCTCCCCTGAGTTCTAGATATCTATATTTAGCTTCCTATCAGGCTTTCCCAAACGAATGTGACCAAGACAATTCAAACACAACATATCCAACATTAAATGTATAAATTTTCTGTCAAAACTTCCCCTCCTACTCTATTTCTATCTGTTATTCACCTGGTCAATCAATATAAACCTGCGACTCTCCTTCTCTCTCATTTATATTAACAGTTGGTTAGTTTTATCCTCCAACTTGTTTCTTAAATCATCTAATTCTCATTTCTGTAATAAAGGAATACATTCATGTATCTATTTGTAACTAGGTAACGTGTTCCAATATGTGTTTAAACCAATTCTCTTTCCTGTTACTAAAGCTTTTTTTCCTAAATTACAAGTCTGATCACCCTATTCTGTGCATAAATCTTGTGACTTTTCACTGTGTACAAAATGAAGGACAAAGTCTTCTTCCAAACATTCAAAAACCTTCGTACTTTAGTCCCCATCCAGTCTCAATCTCTGCCTGCCCTCATTTGTACCTTATATACTAATGTTTGCTGAGTACAAGTGGTACTAGCAAGAGCTTGGCCTTTCCTGTGCTGTTTCTCCTACTGGAGTATCTTCTTATCATCAGTTAATGACTCTTCCCCCTTCACGGCAGAGTTGAATTGAGAAAGCCTCTAGGAAGGTATCTGAGATATCATCTCCCTCCTCCAGACAAAACTAATAACATGTTTAAAGTAGACTTCAAACACACATACGTGAATCAAATATCACATTTTACCCTACTTATTTGTAAATAATTCACCCTCTAAACTGTGAGCATTTTGAGTGCAGGGTCATTTTGGTATCCCTAGTGTAATACTCACCTCCTAGTAGTTACCCATTATCTATTACCTGAAGGGAGAGAGCCTGGTCCTGGTTGAAAGCCAAGACCCTCATTCCTTTTCTGTCTCTTGTCAGATGGCTGTGTTCAAGTCTCAGTTTCTTTGAGCTTCAGTGTTTGCAACACTCAATAAGGAGGTTTGCTTAGATTTTAATATTCTTTCAACCATAAAAGAGTACTTATTTTCCCAGATATTTCTTTGATCTTTGAAAATATTTGCTGTTTGTTCTATACAGACAGATTTTTTAAATTATAATTACTTACTAAAGAGTAGATGTGTCAGCCTAGGTGAATAGTAACAAACCTGGTTCACTTGGAAGTATTTGGCTTCTGTTTATTAATAAGACACCGTTTAAAGAATAGTACATGATTTTAGCCATAAAAGGGAAGTTAAAATCTAAAAACTTCTACTTGTTACTGAAATCAGGGACAGACCACTTGGTAATATTTAACAGATCCTATGTCTTTCAAGG
This sequence comes from Diceros bicornis minor, assembly GCF_020826845.1. Taxonomy (NCBI): domain Eukaryota; kingdom Metazoa; phylum Chordata; class Mammalia; order Perissodactyla; family Rhinocerotidae; genus Diceros; species Diceros bicornis. The sequence goes on along the minus strand of NC_080742.1, from coordinate 92,682,014 downwards.
GGCTCAGATTATTTTTCAAATATGACTTTACTAATCTTTCAATATTGCTGTGAAATATCAACAGGTTGGTTGGATCTATTACAGTATGTATGCTCCGGGAATTGTTAAGAAATTGGCGTGAAGCAATACCATATTTTTTATAAGATCAGGTACTTTAAGCACAGAATTATCCCTCTTGAGCTAACACACAGAAAGAGTTTGTCTTTAATAACAAGTCTATGCATCACGCAGTGAGGTGTGTGCACATATTTTCTTTCTTTCCTCCTCCTCCTCCCCTTCTTTTCACAAATATGTTTTCAAATAACATGTAAAATAATTTTCAAGTACTTATTTGAAGTAACTATATATCTTCATATTGACGTTATATAATACTCATTTACTGCTTGTCCTTAAAGATAAAATTTTATTTTATTTTATATTAGTTCATTTAGGCTACAGAGAGCTCCTGGAATTTTACTAGGTAAGTTGTGCACATAAATTGCAAAGCATTGAAATTGTTAAATAATTTATACATTCTGACATTTATTTATGCATTTCATTTGTTTGCTTATTCAAAATTTGTTTTGTGTTTGAGAATAGTATTCTTCCTTAATTTTGTTAGTTTATTCTGTTATAAACTTTACCTTAGTGATGATGTTGAAATAAATGAAATGTCTGTTTTTAATGACTGAAAATGACTTATAGGAAATTTTTGGATAGAATTGTCCCAATTAATTTCAGTGGGAGAATGTTTTCATAGTAAGTAGAACAGTTTTCATAAAAAGTGTTTAGGATGTGTGTGTATGTGCTCTCCTTTTTTTGATACTCGTTTATTTTGCAATGATGATAAATAAAAAGTTATCCTATATTTTGAAGTACACATTTGTATATGGTCTATTATTCATATATGTGGCAGGGATACAGATTTTGTTCAGTCTTTGACTTTCTTTTGAAAAGACAGGAAATTCTAAGAGAAAAGAAGTTGACAAATGAAAAAGCTATTATCGGGACATTCTTGTAATATTTTTCTTCAGACAAAAAAATTTGAGAAATTAAGATATAGACAAAGAAAACTCTGAAAAAGTACCAGGAGGGATTGAAAATGAGAGATTACTATCTCCCAGGGGAATTAAGAGAAAAGTTCTCCTCTTCATGGCAGAGAATTTCCCCAAAAATACAAATAAATAAGTAAAAGGAAACAAGAGAACTTTAATTTAAAAAATTGAGAAAGTAAATGGTATTCCTATGAATAATCATGATTTTAGAGGCGTGGAATATGGAAGGAAAGAAATTCAAAATTTATTGAGGTTCCTTTCTAAGCCTGAAATAAGATATATCAGCTATCTTCTAAGGAAAAGTACTAAAATTCTTTGTCGTGATGTAAATAATCTGTATGTTTATAAGGAGGGAGCTGTGCAGTCTAAACTAGGCCCAAGTTTTCTTAAATCTTTATAAGAAATGAGGAAGATACTTAGAAATGCTTACAACAGTGATGTGGAACAGATTGACTATATATTATTTATTCTTCCCTCAATTTTTTATTTGAAATATTTTGAAAATGGAGAAAAGAGGAAAGACTAGTACAATAAATACCTGTATTCCCTCATTCAGATTTAAAATGTGCTAACATTTTTCTACATTTATTTTTCATGTCTCTCACTTTCTCTCTAAATGTATAGAGAACCATTTAAAAAATAACTTGCAGACATTATTAAACTTCAACTATAAATATTTTGGCATGTATTTCTTAAGAATATAATATTCTTTTACACAATCAGATTCTCTCTCTCTATGTATATATGTGTATATATACGTATATATTATTGGTAAGTTGATAGTAATTTACCAATATTGTCTAATAGTTAATCAATTTTCAAATTTTTCCCATTACCCTCCAAATGACTTTTTATTGTTCTCACCGCCAACAAGGATCCACGTTGCACTGGGTTGCTACAAACTTTAAATCTAGAAGCATGCACAAGCCTTTAAAATATTTTGAATAACGTTGATTTTTTGAAGAGTCCAGTTCAGTTTTCTTATAACTTGAAACAAACCTTAGATGTGTCTGCACGTTTCTTCATTTTTCTCATTTAACTTGTTTCTTTACCCCCGTACATCCTGCAAACTGGAAGTTAGTTCTACAGGTTTGATTAGATTCAGATTATACCTTGGGCAAGAAAAATTTACAAATGATGCTGCATCACATCTGGAGGCCAAGTGAGAACTCCTTGACGCTGACCTCCGTTTCCCTTTAACATAGTCCCATTAGTCTGTGAGCAGTACCTTGCTTCTTGGCGCTACAAGATGACCCAAGTTGACAAACCCCAGACCTGGAACTTTTCATGCAAAAGAAATGTAAATATTTGTGAACAAGAGGGCATATATTGATAAATTGAAGTACGACTCAGCAAATACCCATTCATCTCTCTCCTTGTCTCTCTGCCTTGGGGCAGAGGACACTTCTCTGCCCCTATTACTTTGGGGCTAGCCATGTGATTTGCTGTGGACAGTGGAATGTGAGCAGATAGCCAAGCAGAAGCTTTAAATGTGCTTTGGTTTGGCTTCTCTATTGTGATCTGTTGATTTGCCAGGAGAATATGCCTTGGGTAGGTTTTAGTTAAAGGAAAACGAGGCATACACAGCGTAGAACTGCACCCAATCCAAAGCCTGGAACTAAACTGAGATAATCAACAACTTAAAACAAAACAACCACAGCCAATGCACAAGCTGGGTAAAAAATAAATGAAAAAATTGTTTTCTCATTTAAGCTGCTAAATTTCACATTCTTTTTCTTTAGGAGTATTGTGATAATAGCTGACCGATGCATAGGTCAGGGGATACGCATCAGTAATCCTGCTACGTATTGCCAAATTTCCATCTGTACAGAAAAATAGCATTTTTCTTCCCACCAGTAATGTAAGAGTGTTTGTGTTTCCACCCAGCCGTTTCAATAAAATGTATCATCAAACTTTTGTATTTTAGTCAAGCTGATGGAAAATATGTAGTTTAATGTGCATTTTTTATTATAATAAAGATAAGCATATTTTATATGTTTAAGTACCTTTCATATACACCTTTCTTCTGAGACTATCTGTTCATATCTTTATTTTCAACAGGTTGTTGTTTTTACTTCTTGATTTTTAATATTCTTTATATTTTAAAGATGTTAATCCTTCATCTCTTAAGTAAGTTGCAAATGTTTTTTTCAGTTTGACTTCCCATATGGTATTTTTTTGTCACGCAATTTTTTATGTAGTTTGATAAATTATACTTCTAGATTAGCTAGAAAGACCTTACTCAGTCCCACGTCATAAAGAAATTTAGGCATGTATACTTCTGTTGCTTGTATGGTTAACTTGTAACACAACACAACACACACACACTTAAAATCACAATGCATGAGGAAATAAGCCTCTATGAGCGAGAGTAAGCAGATCCAACAATAAACTGAATTATTCCTCAAAGATTACAGTGGCCAGAATATTCAGATGAGAAATACAAAATAAGTATTTGAATTATGTCTAAATAAATGAGACATATAAAATGAAAAAAGCATGACAGACAAGTACATTTTAAAAGAATCAAACAGTACTTAAAACAAGAAAATATTTTGACATTAAAAACTCAGTGGATGGATAAAATGACAGTATAGACCCAGCTGGAAAAGAAGGATTGGTGGGGAAATTGGATCTCAAGAAATTACTCAAAGTGAATCACGGAAGGAAAATTAGATTGAAAATGTGACAGAATGTCTAAGATTCATAAAGGGTATGAAATAAAGTATGTAATAAGTGAGCAACTAAAAGTTGGAGAAGAAAAATGAGAATGAGGAAAAACAAGGTAAAGAACAGTATGGCTGAAAATATTCTAGAATTTACAAAAACATGAATCTTCAGATTCAGGAAACAAACAAATTTGAAGAAGGATCATATAAAGTAACACATACCTAGATGCTTGGTTTAGATCATCAAAAACGAAGATGATAGTGGCTGGGGAGAAAAGCTAGATTAACACAGAAAACCGAATTGTAGACAGACAGCAAACATTGCAATGGAAACAGATGAAGCCATGAAGAAATGGAAAGTTACCTACTCATTGTACTGTAGGTAAATGTATTGATGTAGGTAAATACATAGTTTAATAGAGCTTTCAAGCCAGCAAAATTAATTTTAAGAATAACTGTGAAATAATGATATTGTTAAGTAATATGTACAACAACGTAGAGAGTTTTACATTTAGAACCTTACTAATAAAAATTCCCCAGAAAAATGCTTCAAGAAGAAAAAAGAAAGATTTCAAAAGGAAATGTGAAGTAAAATATAAGACACAATAGGGAGAAAGAACATGGTAAATAAGCATAAAAAGTGACTGTATAAAATAATAATATCTAATTGAAATACTAAGAAATAACAATATATACATGAACACATTTAAAACAATTTGGTATCATTCAAACCAGTGTTTCCAAAAGAAATGCAGTGGGATAAGAAATATAAAATTAGAGAGAATTTCAACAACGAAACACAAATACATGGAAAAATTTTTATAAAGTGTAGCTGAATTACCTAAATTTCAAAGATTAAAATGTCTTATAAAATTACTAAAACAATGTAAATAATATGAAAATATGCATATTCATTTAATTATTATTTCTTAGCTAATAATTTTAAGTTATATAAGTTTCCTAGTTTATGGTACATTTTAAAATCATTTTAAAGGTATAATTCAGGTATTGTATTCCATGAATGATGTGTAAGAAAATAAATGCGTATATCCATATATGCCTACATATGTGGATATACCTTTAGTTTTTGGATTTTTACTTTACACATTATGAAAAAATGTTTTACTTTATTGTGTAGATTTTAAACACTACTTAGACATCCCATTTTCTGTTTTCTATGCATTTATCCAGCTATAGCTTAAATTTTTTATTGGGACCTAGAAAAACATTAAAGCTATGAAGAGATAGATGCCTAGAAAGTGAACCAGCTCTTTGACATTTTGCTCCTAGTTCATATGTGGAAATTCTTCAGCAATGTTCAAGTAATATTAATTACTGTAGATCCTCAAAATAGGATTTTGCTAATTAATACATTTCTTTTATACAGCAGGTATTATAATTTTTTAAGGGCAAAGTAACTAGTATAAAAAAGCCAAACTTTTCATTGTCTGCATTTCTCCATAGAACTTAGATATTAGAAAGAAACAATTAATATTTGCAATTACATATATCAACTTCTGTTAGAAGATTTAATAAAAACTCATTTTTTAAAAAAAGTACTAATAAAGTTAGTAATGGCTAACACACCCTTAGCCCTAATATGTTCCAAATGTTTTTAAGATTCCTGCAGGTACTAATTGATTTAATCCTCAAAATAATATTATTATTTCTGTTTACAAATGAGAAAAGGGCATCTCGGTGAATTAAAGTAATTAGGAACACAATAGAATGTGGTCAAGTTGGAATGAAGCAGGCAATTTAACAACCATAGCCTGTGTTCCTTATACTATTACACTAAAGAGGAGTCAAAAAAAATACACATTTTCCTATCCTGTTACTGGGCCGGGATGAAGAAAGATGGAGAAAATGAATGGAACCAAGAGGAGGTGTATTTGAATATGAGGAAGACTTGACCTGTTTTTAAAATTCAGTGACAATGACAATAGAATAGAATCACAGAAGAATGCACAGAAAATCCTGGAAGCTTGAAGAACCAAAAATGAAAGAGGAAGTGTTTTCCTTAGAAGGAGGGCTAATGGTGAAAGGATAGAGATGTAGACACGCGTTGCTGAGAAGTGAAGGGCAGCTGAAGGCAGTCTTATTGGAATACACCCTTATTTCCTTCAAGTACATTTGAGTGAGTGGGATTGATAGGAAGAGAAGAAATGGAGCTTACGTGAGTGACAGCAGTGCAGAACTAACAAGAAAGCAGTAACACTGTGGGGTATGCAAACTAATAATCACTGAGAGCAGGGAGAAAAGTTACAGATTAATTAGTGTAAAAATATTTTGGAGTGGTTGAAGCCTTTAGATATCACTACAATAGCACACTTTTCAGAGCTCAGCAGCCCAAAGCAGGTAGGAAACGGGAGCAAACAGATTTACCAGGGTCTAAGGACTGGCAAGATTGATGCCGGATTAATCATTTAAAAGTCTATGGTCAAAGAAATCTTAGTAATAAATTATGTAGGGCCAGAAATCGTAAAAGAGTTTTCCTCTCTTATTTACTGCCAGGGAGGATTTAATGATAGAACAGCTTCAAATTATCACACATCGGCATATGACATTTTTTTCAATGTGAATTATAGAAAACTTCTGGTGATTAACAACCAAACCAAACCAATGAACCTAAGGAACAAACAAACAATTGGACCACTTTCAGCCTTTTGGAAAATGTGCATTTTTTTGTAAAATGTGTAAATTTTTGTAAGATTTGTATATGTTTGTTGTTTTTACCCTATCCAATAAATATACTTAGGAGTTATAGGATATGGCATGGTTCTAGAAAAAGTGTGGTTGTGCCCTAAATGGAGTACAGACCAGAGTGGATCAGATGCTTTGGAGCACAGAGGCATAGCTGGCAGCATCAAGCTGTCTCGTCCAATCCAGTTCCTTCTACCTATTCTCCACCCCTGAGGGTGGACACTCCAGTGTTAGGTTGGAAGCGGTTAGACTTTGTACAAGGCTACTTAGAAAGTTATTTTTATTCTGCGGTAAAAACATCTTTATAAAAGATATTTTTGCTGACTCACCTTTGTCTGAGACATGGTTTGCGCTCCATAGTATGGAGGGAAAACATGTGGTCTTTAAAAATCTCCCAATAATCTTTTCACAAATTCTGTCAATTATTCTTACCCCAAATTTTTCATCAGCATTCTGGACAGGTAATTGGTACTGGGAAGCATAAAACAGAATAAAATTAAGAGGGAAAAATATTCTAGCATAGTTAGTGAGAATAGAAGTGATATTTCTGATCATCTAGCCCAGGTTGGGTAGAGAAGCATGTGAATATTGGAAAAAGCTGCTGGAGGGAGAAAATGGCCGTGGTGCCAGGAAAATGAAGAAGAAAAACGAAGCCACAGTGAACAGAAAAGAACACACTTCATCATCTCAGAGGAGTAGAAAATTTAGAAGGTAGGGGATTTTGGCTAAAGTTTTCAATATGAGATCATGGCGTCAGATAACATTCCAGTTGAAATGCTCTTAAGGGACTCTCTAGTCATTTACCAGTGTTTTAAAAAATTGCCTCTAAAAAATGACCACCTAAACTTTTATTAACACATCAGGGGATGGAAACAACTGACAGTAAAAGTTATGTCACAGATTTTCAATCCTAATTTTAAGGACCTATTTCATTCTTACACTGAGCTATATTTGTTTTTCTGTAACTTGCATTCATTGAATCTAATTTTATCTTTTGGATCAACCTAGAATATATTACTCTTTTCCTCATGTTAAAAAGATTTGAGTATTTTTAGAGCTCTCTTGTTTCCTTCAAATCATCTTTCTTCAAGATAAATCTTGCCCATTTCTTCAGCTGTTTTTTAATTATGTCATTTCATACAAACTCACTTAACTCATTCTCTTCTAAATCTTCTATATTTGCCAACAACTCCTAACAGGTATGGCCTATAAGCCTAAACAATCTAAAATATAATCTAAGCAGTCCAAAAGGAGTGACTATTATTTCTCTTCTTATAGGCATTATAATCTTTAAAGTGGTGTGTTTGATTTTTATCATTTCTGTAATATTTGACTCATATTCAATATGCAGTGAACTGAATTCTCTACTTTTCATTTTCCATATATCATGCTGGTAAGTCATGCTTTACCATCTCGCACTTGACATTTACATTCATGTCCCTATTAAATGTCATCTTATTTCAGTCTGTATTGGATTTTTATTTTTTGCTATCTTTCCCACACTTATGTCATTTAAAAATTAGCTAGTGCTCAATCATTGTTGTCCTTGAAAGAATTATATAAAAATTATTGAAATTATATGAATGCAGGACAAGGCAAAGATGAAATCATTAGATCTATACGCTGGCATGAGGAAGAAGATGAATAAGGGAAAAGAATGCAGAGACAGAAGAATCTTATTGAGCCACAATTCTGATAACAAACAGGGTTTCCTGCAAGATATAGTTCACTTTTTAGAGAGGGTACTAGAATTAAAATATTTGCACCAGCAAGATTCAACATGTTGGCACTTTAACGCGAGCAGATTTCCAAGAGGGAGAGAGTTAGGGGGAGAGAATAAGAGAGAGAGAGAGAGAATCTGTGAAAATATTTTCATTTCATTTAGGCTTACTTCTGATTGGTGATTTTTCTTTTCCAAGCTAAAGCTTATTCTTTTTCTTATTGAGAAATGTTTTATATTTGAGTCAAGGTAAAGCCTGAACTAAGTGGTGTGATAAAACCAAAGATTGGCATTGGATAGTATGCCAGAAATGAAGTATAAATCAAAGGAGTTCTTTTCCTAAATAATTGAATTCATAACCCATGTCTTTGAATTTCAAATTTTATTCATTCATTTTATAATAGCTTTCTAAATTGGCTTTTTCTAGCTGATATGCCAAAAACACTTGATAGCTCAAATTTTCCTATTATAGAACTGCGTTGATAAACTCACTTTGAAGTCAATGGGATCATTACAGGCGAAGAGAAATGACACTGCAATGCTTGCAAATTTAGGTCAATATACAGAGATTATCTTAAAGAAAATTTTGTACCTCGATGTAAATATTTTCATATTACTGTGCTAAGTGTTAAGGAGGATACAATTAAAGTTCTAGAGTCCACCCTTAGTGTGTTTGAAATCTCGTAAGGTAGAAAAGAAATGTAATATTTATTTATTTATTCATTCATAATTTATTCAACAAATATTGATAAAATACATTCCATGTGCCAGACACTTATAGGCATTTGAGATACATTAGTTAACAAAACATTCTTGCCTTCATGAAGCTTGTATTGCCGCAAAGATAGACAATAAACAGTATAGGAATTAAATAAGTAAATGAAATGATATGCTAGACTGTGACATTGCTGTCCATAAAATAAGAACAGGAAAAGGAATCATTTAGGTTTTAGAGGTGAAGGAGGGATGCTCTTTTATATTGAGTGGTTAGTGCAGGCCTCAGTGAGAAGGAGATATTTGAGAAAAGATTTGAATAAAGTGGTAGAGTTAGCCATGGAAGAAGAGCACTTCAGACAGAAGGATATCAAAGAGAAAAACCTTATGACAAGGACATGCTTGGTGTGTTCAAGGAATTAGTGGGGTTCACTGTGACTGGAGCAGTGTAGACAGTTGGACATAAAATAGGAGATGAGGAAAGAAAGGGATGGATTGAGAGAGAATGAGAATCAGTGATGTGGTAGGCAGATTCTGCCATGGCCCCAAAGATTCTCCACCTCCTGGTGTTCATGACCTCTGTAATCCCCTTGGCTTGAATGTGGGATGGACCTAGTTAACTGCTTCTAGCTAACAGAATACGGTGAAAGTGATGGAATGTCGCTTGATTACGTTACAAAAGACTTGTGATTTTCATACTCTCTCTCTTCCTGGAACTCTCTCTTGCTTGCTTGCTCTGATAAAAGCTAGCTTCTGTGTTCTGAGATGCTCTATGGAGAGGTCTACATGACAAAGAATTAAAAGAGGTATCTGTCCAATAACTCAGTAGGAACGAAGGCCTCCATCCAACACTCCACTAAGAATTATATCCTACGAACAATCTTGTGGGTGATCTAGAGAACTAGATCTAACTTTCCTGTAGAACCTTGAGGTGGTTGAAATCTTGTAGAGTTGCCACCTAAAAGGATGCTCTGTTAAATTTGAAGTTCAGATAAATAATGAAATTTTTTTGTCTGTAAGTATACAATATTTGGAACACACACTAAAAATTGTTGTTTATCTGAAATAAAAATTTAATAGAGCATCCTATATTTTATCCACTAAATCTAGCAACACTAAATGTGAATGACCCAGTGCCAGAGGACTCAGTAAGCTTCTCCCTGATTCCCGACCTGCAGAATAATAAATGTGTGTTTATTGTTGTTACGTTTGGGGACCATTTGTTACACAGCAATAGCTAAATAAAATAAGGCAGTTTTGATAAATGTCAAAGGAGAAGAATGCCAACCCAGCTTTGAATGAAAGCCAGAGGAGTATTGAAGAAGAAAGTAGTATTTGTACTGTTTTAATTTATTGGTAAGAATGCTAAAACAGACTAGAATATAATTAGAAGTTAAAGCTTCTTGTTTATTCTTTTAATCTGGCCTAGAAGATATCATACTCTTCTAGTCTCTAATTTACTTATCTATAGTAGATAAGTATAAATTGTCTATTTGATCATACTCCTAAAGTAGCTTCACTGTATTAACTTTGCAGAAAATTAAAATAATATTTGATAGGTCCTTGCTGTATCTCCATGTTATAACAATAGCTAATATATGTCGCTCTTCCTATGTGCCAGTCACTGTTCTAAATGCTTTCTGTATATTAATTTATTTAATCTTCATAATAACAAAATTAAATAATGTTATTATTTATATGGATGGGGAAACCGAGATACAGTTGGTAAAGTAATTTGCCTAAGATTATACAGATCGTAAGAGACAGACCAATATACACTCAGCAGACACCAAAATCCTTCATTTTAACAAACACATACTACTTTCTCTCTGTTGTGTATCATCTGCCACAAACTCTAAATTCATCTCTTACTATTTAGACTACTAATATTTTTATCATAAGACTATACATTTCATCTCTTAGAAACTTTATTATTTTTTTTTCCATGAAATCCATCCCTTGCAAATCCAAAGAGTCACAGTCAGCTCTATGTTAAAAATAAGCCTTACTTTCATTTGATTTGTTTATCCCTTCTGGCAGGTAGTCAATCAATCTGGGTTTAAATCCTGTTCTGTTATATATAAACTTTAAAACTCTTAGCAATTTCCTTAATTTCTCTACCATCAGTTTTCTCAACTGTAAAATGGGAATAATAAGAATTCTTATTATAGAATATGGAGAAGATTAAAAAATAAATTGTACATGCAGTGCCTATACAGCATGTGATCTAAGAGGTGCATGCTAAATGCCAATTCCATGGCACCTCCCATTTGTCACGGTGCCTAGCCTCCAGTCACTTCCTTCTCAATCACCTGAAATCTGGCCGGAATTCACAGCTAATACTGAAATAGTCTCTTAGGAGACATCAGTGATTTATTTCTGTCCAAATCCAAAAGTATTTCCTCAGTCCTAATTCTCCTTGTTCTCTTTAGAGTTTTTGACACTTTTACTGCCCCTTTCATTTAAAACTTTATTGCTCCCTGACTTCTGTTGCATTGTCTTTTACTGGAATCTCACCATTTCTCTGACCCTTGCTTTTTATGACATTTTTGTAGTACTATTAAGATGAATCAATCAATCACCAAGTGTTATAGAGCACGTCCTATGTGATCACCGGTAGACTGGACCTCTCAAAATCTGCATCCATATACATTTACTTAGTTTCTTCTAATTATGTTAGTTTATTTCTGAAATTCTTTTTTTTTTTTTTTTGTGAGGAAGATCAGCCCTGAGCTAACATCTGCCAATCCTCCTCTTTTTTGCTGAGGAAGACTGGCCCTGGGCTAACATCTGTGCCCATCTTTCTCCATTTTATACAGGACGTGCCACAGCATGACTTGACAATCAGTGTGTCCGTGCGCGCCTGGGATCCGAACTAGCGACCCTGGGCCGCCTCAACGAGCGCATGCACTTAACAGCTTGCACCACCAGGGCGGCCTCTGTTTCTGAAATTCTTATGGCAAGTAGCCTAATTCTTCCTTGTGCCTGGTGTTAATTTCTTGCCTCTCAGCTCCCAGTCCACCTCTACTTGCCTGGCTTAGTGATACTGGAGCTAGACTCAGGAAACATTTCTTTTTGGTCAGCTGAGATGTTAAGCTTGGTCAGTAAAGGATGCGAGAGGGAACCTGTGAGACGAAGGGAGGCTCCACCTGGTTCTGCTGTGCTTTTCTCTTTCATGCTCTGGCCGTGCAGCTGCCAGCAGCGTGCGCACCAAGGACGTGGTTGTCCTGCAGCCAGTTTGCTTGCCAGTCCTGTCCCATGGTTTCCTGCTCACCGGCCTCAGCCTCCCGGCAGACTGGCAGGAAGCTTCCTGCTCGTCGGGCTTTATCTGCTAGCTGTGGGCCAGCTCTAGCTGGTGACAGTCTAGGTATCGTCTTCACCATCTAATTGGTTTCTTACTCCCAGAACTGTGGACTAACTGCCCTGGCAACTCAGTAACTGTCTCCAGCATCAGTGGGCTATGGGCTCACCCTCCCCAAGAAGGCTTGAATCTCAGCCTTGGGGAGGGAGCCCCTTTCCTGGTGTGTTTCTTCCTTGCCTATGCTCTCTCAGCCTTAGGCTATCCTATAAAATTCTATTTTATTCTCCCTTCATAGGTGTTCCCGTGTTCATAATATGTTTTTATATGAGATGTTTTCATATTCAAATTACTGGTGGTTTATGTGTCCTAACTGGATTCTAACTTATATGGGATAGATATGGGGAAGGTCCCAGGGGATAAATCCTAAAAGTTAGTATTTTGGAGTTAGTTTAATCATGTTTGTAGGCTTGAGCATAGTGCCGGGCTCCATGCCAATGGGAAGTGGGATGCTAATAAACAGTAGGTATATGTTCAGCTTAGTAAGTTATGCCGAATAATTCTCTGAAGTGGTTGTAAAAACTTACACTGTGACGGGCAGTATATTTGAGTTTGCGTTTATATCCTTGCAAATACTGCCGTTGGGTATCTTCTTGGCTTTAGCCGTCCTGGCAAATGTGTAGTGGTATCCACTTACGGTTTTAATTTTAATTTTAATTTATATTAAGACTAATGAGGTTGAATACCTTTCATATGGCCATGTGAATGTACTTTTAAACATTTCTTGTTCAAATTTCTTGCCCATTCTTCACATTGGCTCAGCTACTTTTTTCTTACTGATTTATAGGAGTTCTTTATGCATTCCATAAAATATAACCTTTATTAGTTGTGTGTGTTGCAAATATTTTTCTTCCAGTCTTTGGTGATACCATTTAGAATAATATGAAAATTCAAATGCTAGGGAGTAAATCTTAAAATAAATTTACAAGGCACAACTGTAAAGCTGTACATTGAAGAAAATAATATGATCTATGTGAGATATGCTTTGTTTATGGACTGGAAACCTATAAAATGTAAAAATATCAATTCTCCCCAATCTTATCTATAAATTCAATAAAATTTCAATCAAAATCTAAGCTGGTATTTTTGGAACTTGAAAAACAAGTTCCAAAATTCATATGGAAACATGATAATCTTGAAGACAGTTTACTTTACCAGATATCAAGACCTACTCTAAAGCATCACTAATTTATACAGTGTGATTTTTGCATGAATATATACGAAGAGAGCAATGAAAAGCAATCATTGAATTTAGTAACCAACCCAGCATTCTTTTCAGAGTAGCTTGCATGGTGCCTAGAGATAATTAATTTGCGATTCTTTGACCTTTATTTGTATAAAAATATTTGCTCTTCAAATTTCTTCCAAGTCCTACTGTGTATTGGCATCTTATATTATTGCCTCTTCCATTCTTTAATTTTCCCTAAATAGTTTTCATGAAGGAAGTTTTGAGTACTTCTTTGCATGTAACTGTGACTCACAGCAAGGAATTCCCCTTTGAATTCTACTGTATAATATTTATTCCCACAGGAATTTTCATATATTTTATTTCTTAAATTATTTCAAGATAGTATTTAACATGTCAATGTCCAAAACACAGTATATACCCTGTACTCCCTTATAAGTAAATTAATTTCTTTTTTAGTAGTTACAGTGATACTTGATCAGAGAGTAAATTTAGCATTTCTCTATTAGTTTAGTGGCATAATGGTGGTGGTTGGGTGAGAAGGGGAGGCCATTTCATTTCCTTAGCAGTGTCCCTCATAAAAAGAGTAGCCTTGTGACAGACCTGTGTGTTTTCAATGAAAGACATTTAATTTCCTAGGGCTTGTTGTATAGAGAATATTATCACCCATTCGTAGAAAACAGCAGGAGCCGATGTTAACAATATGCTTATCTTTGAAGATATTGCTCAGCTTTGAGCTTACTTGAAAACATCACGCCAGTTTGGCATGGCATTCCCAATAGGAAAAATTGAAAAGTCTACTACAACCATCACTCACATACATGTCAATTTTTTTTTTTTTTTTTGTGAGGAAGATCAACCCTGAGCTAACATCCACGCTAATCCTCCTCTTTTTGCTGAGGAAGACCAGCTCTGAGCTAACATCTATTGCCAATCCTCCTCCTTTTTTTCCCCAAAGCCCCAGTAGACAGTTGTGTGTCATAGTTGCACATCCTTCTAGTTGTTGTATGTGAGACGTGGCCTCAGCATGGCCGGAGAAGCAGTGCGTCGGTGCGCGCCCGGGATCCGAACCCAGGCCGCCAGCAGTGGAGCGTGCACACTTACCCGCTAAGCCACGGGGCCGGCCCCACATACATGTCAATTTTGATCACGTTTTCTTCCCTGCTGATTAATGTAATTACTGTTAAAAATAGTTTCACATTTTCTCTACAATTAAAAGCAGTGCTCGAATGATCTTAAATGCATGAATTTGCTTTTGAATATACTAGATAGTTTATTTTTCTCAGCCTTTCACCTCTTCCTTGTTCATATTAATCCAAAATAGTTGCGTTTTTAAACAAATAAATAAGTTATTTTTCAAAGAATGAATGTAGGAATCAAAATGAAGGATGAGCTATTCTGAATTCCTTATGAAAAGTGAAAAGATTTTTTATTGCTATTATTGAAATATGTATTTTATGGATGGCTTTTTTGTTGACAAATGAAAGATTATTAAAATTGATGGACATATTTTATATTTATGTTAAGACAGCTGTGAGAAGGGAGGGGTTAGCTGACAGCATCCAGCTGTTAACCCCTTGGGGTTTTGCCTCAGCTGTTACAGCTAAGATCTCACTTTGTTTAAGGCATTGCCAATGACTCAGCAAGGCAGTGGTTGAGGATGTGCTTTTCCAGGGTAGATTGCAGCCAGTGTCTGAGCAGGGCAGCAGTCCACTTGTACCCAATGTGGGGCTCCGTTATTAGGCAGTATTTACTCTGGAGCTCCCCTTTGAGCTAAGACAGACTTTGGCAGGTCTTCATCATGGTCTGATGGTTCTCCTGCCCAATCTTCCTGCTCCCCCCCGTTCTTCCACAAGTGTTACTGTCCAATAAACCTTTTGCACTCCTGTCTCCATCTCTCCATCTACTTCCTAGAGAAACAGACCTGTGCAAAGGGAATTTTTAAAATATAATATAGAGTCATATTACAAATTGGAGACAAAAGGAGACAGAGACAGAACAGAGACATAAAGTTAGAACAAAATTGTGCTGCATTTTTACTTACTAAAATAAAATGGGCTAAAAATTCATAGTTAAAGTGATTACTATGGATCCTTTAAGCATCTTTGAAATGCTTTGTGTAAGAGAAGTAGAAAAGAGAAGAAAATTCTTCAAAGCAAACACACATACATGCTGACTACACAACTTGATATCAAACAATGACAGCTATGATGTGAGATAATGGGTGACCATTGTTGAAAATTGCCTTTAATGTTTTTTGTTGCTTTTTTGAGCAACTTCTCTTTTGATAAAAACGAGTTTATATCTTAATATCAGTGGAGAAATAGACAATTTCATTAGTATGTTTCAGGAATGACCAATGGCTACTAGTAGGGAAGAATACTTGTTAAACACTCTGATTATTAAAATAAAAAACCTTTAAAAAATTTTACTTATGGATTTGCCATACTTCTGCTCGGTAACAACTATCGATATGAAACTATGTTTTAACTACACAAGCATATTTGAATGTAATGATCTTTGTCTTAATCACAAGGAACCAAATTCAGAAATTACATAGATAAATCAGTAGCTACTTTTATAGTATTATAATTGAATTATATACAAGATGTTAATTCACGTAATTGCTGATTACCCTCTTTAATATGGCTGTTCTCCATAATTTGTCCTTTAGAGATAGCATTTTCAGAGATCTTCAAATACATATGATAATATGTGAGACACACATATATCTTTATGAAAACATTGCTAACGTAAAGTTCTCCCTTTCTTTTGTTTTAGGGAGTTGAAGAGAGTCCCTGTTCAGATGTGGGGTTATGCCCTACAGATATTACCACTGTTCTCTTTCCACCTTCCTGTATCCTGAATTCTCTAACACAGTACAGAGGAATAATACCATGGAATGCTGAAAATTTGATGCTTTTAATAGGGTTTCAAAAAGTCTGGGCTCCAGGAGAGATTGTTTCTCACAGCTAAAAATACTTATTTTCTCTTTGTTGGCATGTAGGATTTACAACTCCGTGTCAATTTTTCAACTTCTTTAATGCTCGTCATAACCTCCCTCAACAGGCTTCCTCCTATAACACCAGGTAGCATTTATTTATCTTCTTCCTAAAGCTATTCTTAGGAGTTATTATTTATATGTTTCTTTTAGCATTTTATTATATTTAATTTCACACTTTCTCGCTGTATTATTTTATTATTCCCTAATTTTAAAAGTACCTAATATGTCATTTTTTCCAAAATCTTATAACTTTTATTGCAGGGATTACCCATGTCAAGTGTTTGTTTTGTATCCATTTGTTTCCACAATATTGTAACTTCTGGCGGGGATGAACCGTGTAAACTATTTAAACATCCAGGAGAAAGTTTAAGTCTAATAACTTTTATTAAATTGAACTGACAGTATATCTACTGTTCTTAGTATTATTTTCAGTTAATATGGCTGAATGAATGGAGTGAGTCATTCACAGATACTGAATTTCGTGTTTATGTTTTCCATGAATAAAATTCAGTATCTATGAGAATCACTCTACTGAGGGATCTGAAGACTAAAAAAAAGAATCAAGTAAAGCATATCTATTTTTTCTTATAGTTTTGGGATTTACTTATAACTACATGTGATTTAACATTACAAACAGTTTTCTTTAACTCAAATATAATTTGGTTTCTTTGTTCTTGATCCTTCTCCTTTTACCTCTCTAAATTCCATTGGTGGTATAAGCAGGTGATATCAACTACCACCTCAGTTTTTCTCTCTCAGGTCAAAGAAGCAGGCATATTAGTGTGGCCTTAAGTGAACTTAAGATGAGGCTAGTTTGTATGGTTGCATCCTACCCTTGCAGAGTCTACTCATTGCGTGTTAAAGACTTTCAAGACTGTTTTAAGAGTTAATACAGAGACCTACGGGCATTAAAGAGTAGTGGTATATTTACAAAGTCACTCAGTTATATATTTAAATACTAATTATGAGTCAGCATTGTTTAGCAGTCCCTTCAGTGTTATGTTTTCTGTATTTCTTTTTATGTGTGTGTAGGAGTAGTATAGTATAGATATACATTTAGTTTAACGATCAAAACAATTTTCACTTCATACTTCCTTTAACTCTGTGTGTATTCATTTATTCATTAAACAAATATTATGAAGTCCTTACTATGTCATTGTTCCAAACTCTTGGAATATGGTGGTGAATAAAATAGACAAAAAAAAAACCACATCTCTGTCTTCAGGGACTGAGATTGTTGAGTTCTTGAGAATCCAAATTGTTACAGACACTTGCATATATGATGACCAGTTTTTATTGTTATAATTCTAGGTGAAATTGACCTGTCTGAACAATCTTGTTGCTATACTACTAACACATTGTTAGTCTTACATATGAATTATTTATCATCTTGTAGACATGATATTTAATGGATTAAAATCCACCTGCTAATAATCTATGTCTTTACCTCATGCTTATTATTTGTGGGTAACACAGGTAAGAACATTTCTACATAGTCAAGAACACTGTAGCATTTCATAAGAGCATCAACACCATATAAAAAGTACAAATTGTTTAAAAAAAAAAAAACACCAGATGATAGATCCCACAGTCACAGACATACAGACACATGTGTGTACATAAGCCTGTGTGCATGTGTGTACATACACCTGTGTTAGCATGTGTTTGTGTGTGTCCCACATGCTGATTGTATAGGTGCAGACATTAGGGACTAAGTAACCATCATTTTTCTTGGGGTGCACTCCAATCATCATCACATAAGAATGTTGGCTTAAGGTGGAGCATTTCAAGAGAGTCGCAATTCCATTCCTTCTGGTAGATGTGTGACAGATGCAACGGGAAAAGATGGATTTAATAAAAATATTTCAAGAAAGTTGTCAGCTTTTCTTACTTTTTGCTGAGCAGCCTCAGGGAAAAAGGAGAAATTACCAACTAAGATGAGGGTTGTGGGAATCCATGCAAAGAAAACAGAGAGGATTCTGCTAATACAATAGCACTCTCTTCTAAACTCCTGCATTAATGAGAAAGTAGAGAGCTCAATTAATAGAGTAGCAGTGTATTTTTCTGAAGATATTTTTTGCATTTAGATTTTAATTAGCTAAAGTGTTCAATTCTGTTCCCTAAAAATCAAACAAAAATAATAGAATAATTGAACTACCAAAACAAATTTTTAAAGCATTGGAGGCAAGGTAATAATTCATTATGGAAAGAAGTTTAACATTCTCTAGCTCTGTTGAAATAATGGATAAAATATTAATTAGAAAATTAAATATATCAATATTCTAGTTTATTTTAAATTGTCTTAGGATCAATTGATATTCTGTTGTTCCTTTTAGCATCCATAATATTTGGTGTCCACCCACACGTGGATAGGTCTTTGTTAATACAGTATTTTTCATAAGCAAAATTTATTAGTAATTTGAAAACCACTAAAACAAAAATTGGTTTAGGTTTTGAGTATAAGCCTTTGAAGAATGTTTATTATAGAATTTCTAAATGATAACATAGGCACAGGAATCTGCTTTGAGTTCTAGAGCATGATACAATGGAAAGAGTTGAGAAATTATCAGAATTTCAGAGCTCGACACCTGTGTTACATTTGCTGGTGGTATTATTCTATACAATACTATTTCAAAACTCAAAAAATGGAAATGGTCAGACCTACTTTGGAATATTTTCTTTTTTATGAACTTTTAATTAAAGTATAATATTTATATGGAAAAGTCCACATATCATTAGTATACAGTTAGAAGCATTTCATAAATTCACTCTTCTGAAAACCAGTACCCAAGCCAAGAAACAGAGTACTCACTAATATGCCAGAATACTCATTGATACCCAGAGTGTTTTTTATGCTCCCTTACACTCTCTACGTCCTCCTAAGTTTAGTTACTATTAATTATTTTTTACTTTTTAGAATTGAGGTGAAATTTGTATCACATAAAATGAGCCGTTGTAAAGTGTACAATTCAGTGACAATTAGAACATTCACAATGTTGTGCAACCACCACCTTTATCAAATGCCAAAACATTTTCATCAGCCCAAAAGAAAAGCCCATACCCATTAAGCAGTCATTTCCCATTCTCCCCTCCCTCTAGCCCCTGGTAGCCACCAAACTGCTTTCTGTCTCTATGGATTTACCTCTTCTAGATATTTCATATAAATGGAATCCTATACTTTGTGACCTTTTGTTTCTGTCTTGTTTTACTTAGCAGAAAGTTTTTGAAGTCCATCCATGTTATAGCATGTATCAGTACTTCATTCCCTTTTATAGCTAAATAATATTCCATTGTGTGTGTATCTTACAACTCAACAAAAAGGCAATCAATTCAGCTAAACATAGACAAAGAACTTGAATAGACATTTCTACAAATATATACAAAGGACAAACAAGCATACAAAAAGATGCTCAACATCGTTAGTCATTAGGGTAATGCAAATCAAAACCACAACAAGATAGCACATTATACCCACTAGGATGACTATAATAAAAAATATGGAAAATCACATGTGTTGGTGAGGATATGGGGAAATTTGAACCCTCATGCATTGTTGGTGGGAAAGTAAACTGAAGCAACCACTGTGGGAGACATTTTGGTGGTTCTTTAAAAAGTTAAGCATAGAATTACCATAGGAACCAGCAATTCCACTTGGGTATAAACCCAAAAGAACTGATAACATGTATTCAAACAAATACATGTACAGGAATGTTCATAGCAGATGTGATTATGTATCTTGAGACAGGGAGATTATACAGGACCCTAAACATAATCACAAGTGTCCCTGTAAGAGTTAGGCAAAGGAGATCTGATGAAAGTAGGAGATGTGACCACAGAAGCAGGAGGTTGGAGTAAAGGGAGGACAGGGTCATGAACCAAAGAATGCAGGTGACCTCCAGAAGTTAGAAAAGGCAGAAAACAGAGTCTCCCCAGAGCCTCCAGAAGGAACTAGCCCTGTCAACACTTTGACTTCAGCTCCATGAAACTGATTTTAGACTTCAGACCTCCAGAATTGTAAGAGAATAAAGTTGCATCGTTTGAAGCCACCAAGTGTGTGGTAATTTGTTACAGCAGTCATAAGAAACTAATACAGGGTCAATTATTTTTTATTCCACATGGATAGCCAAATGTTCCAGACTATTTATTAATAAACCATATTTTCTTCCCTGTACTTCAGTGTTATCTTGTTATAAATCAGGTGGTTATATATTTGTAGATCTATTTCTAGACTCTATCTGTTCCCCTGATAGAATTTTTTATCCCTGTGTCAACCACACTATTTTAATTTCTATAGGTAAACAATAAATCATGATATATTGTAGAGTAAGCCTGCCAGCTTTGTTTTTCTATTTAGGATTGTCTTAGTTATTTTTTATCCTTTGCATTTCCATAAACAACTTTAAAATTACATTTTAATTTCACATAAAGTATTCACTATATTTCTACTGGGATTGCTTTAAATCTATACATCAATTAGGGAAGAAATGACACCACAACATTGAGTTTTTCAATTGCCGAGAATCATATTTCTCTCAACTTATTTAGGAATTATTTAATTTTCCTTACTAACATTTTGGGCTTTTTTTCTGTATTGAGGTCTGGCAGATCCTTATTTTTTAAATTTATCTCAATATATTTGATATTTTTTAAAGCTGTTCTACTCGAAATCTGTTTTTAATTCTTAATTTACTATATGTTGCTGGCATAGAGATTAATGTTGTGTGTTGGTGTGTATACTGATTTGTATCCAGTAGCCTTCATAAATTTTTTTATTAATTCTAATAGTTTGTAGAGTTTTTTGTTTTGTGTATGTACATTATCTTTTTATTTGGAAATAAGAACACTTTTATTTCTTCCTTTCCAATGTCTTTTATCTTTATTCACTTATTGTACTTTCTAAGACGTCCAGTTCAATGTTGGATAGAAATGGTGATGGTGGGAGTCTTGTATCATTTCAGTCACCAGGGACAAAGATTTCAATATTTTGTCATTAAGTATTGTGTTTTGCATATTTGGTTTGCTATTGATAGTTTTTTTTTAAGATGAAGGGACTTCTATTTCTAATTGGATGAGAGTTATCAGGAACAATATCGAATATTTTCCATTTTTTTCTGCATAATTATTGCTGAAGTGTTTTTTAGAAAACTTCTATTAAGAATAAGGAATTTCTCTTCTATTCCTATCTTTCTAGGAATTATTTAACAAGAATGGATGGGATATTTTCAAATCCTATTTCCCTGACACAATTATGATGATATTACGGTTTTTAATTCCTGTTTTTAAATTTTTTTCCTATTTGTCCCATCTTTTCTTTATCCTTTGTTTCTTCTTTCCTGACTTTATTGGATAAATGACATATTTATTTTTATCAAATTTTACTATAACTTTTAGTGTTCTTTTCAGTGTTTACAATTTGTATCCTTCACAGTACAATCTGTCTTGAGTTACTATTCGATGACATCACAAAAAGTATAAAACATCACGTTATAATTCTATTTAACACTATCTGTATGTGGTTGATTTATATTTTACTTTTACATGCGTTATAAGACCTCAAATACATTATTGTTGTTGTTTTAAAGAATCAATAATCTTTACATCTAAAAATAATTTTGTGTTTATAATTTTATAAATTTATAAAAAAATTTTATAGATTTTATTTTACATATAAAATGAAAAAATTTATAACGTTTTTAATTATAAAAAAATTTATAATTTTAGTCACTAGGGTGGGGATGAACTTTTAGAAGTTTCCCCTTGGCTTTTCCTAACATAGAAAGTTGACGAAACAGTAAAAATCTCATTAAAATACTACTAGACTGGGAAGAGTAGAAATTGATGCTAGAACAATAGTTATATACTGAAAGAATCGAGGAAACTAAGAGATTAAAGGTCAAACTGAGAGCAAAGAAGGTGGGAAGGGAAATCCTAATTTCATTGGAGGAGAGGATAGTCTCTATTTTATTCATTATTTCCTTCATTTATTGAATACACATCACTGTGTTAGAGGCATAAAATCAATGACTATGTTAAAAAACAGACATAAATAAGCAAATTCCAAAATAGATAAGTACATAAATAAGAATGTGATAAATGTTATCATTGAGTAAGTAGAGGGATTCTTCCAGCACATAACGGGACCTATCATTGTCCAGTCAGGTCTAAGGAAAAAACTCCCACAGATATTTAAGATACATTTATATATGTATATTTAAGATGATTACTGAAATATAAATATAATATAGGCTAGAAAAAGGAGGAGAGAACAAGCAAGCACATAGGAGTTAGTATGACCATGGAGGCAAGTCATGTATCCTGGGACAATTCTGAGCGTTCTATGCAGCAGAATCCAAACGTAGCTGATTCTGAAAATTACCTGGGATTTGCTTAGGTAAACAAACACCTGGATTTCTAATTTTTAATGTTCAGGATTGGTGTCTTGGAAATATACATTGTAAAATCTCCCCAAATTTTCTGATGTTGTTGGTCTCCTCATCAGTGCATAGAACCACACTCTGGAAGTTCTGTCATTCAGAAAGCAACAATTTAAGGCCAATTTACCAACACACACTGAGTCAAGACGAGACAAGCAGGAGGAGATATAAAGGCAATTCAGTCTAGAGCTTTGAGCAGCCAAAGCAGAAGTAAGGAAGAAAGGCCTGGAAGAATCACCTGCACTGATTCTCAGGTTCAGGCAGCTTTTTATAAGGTGCCAGCTCTCATTGGTATCAAGAGTGTGGCCTGTGTATAGATGGAAATAAAAATAGTTGGGGGAAAGACATTCAATGTGTGTGTCTTAAGTGAATTTAATTAGACTAGTTCCAATTATCAGAGGCATATATGGATAAAAATGGAAAAAATTTACAATGAACAAAGATGGAGAGTGGACATTGAAGTTTTGAGCTAAAATGGATAAGGATGGATTTGTTCATGATCAAGACAGTAGGGAGGTAAGTGTGGCTAACACAACTGAATGAGGTAAAAGCCTGTTTGGACTAAGTAATAGAGAATGGAGGAATTAACTTGGTTAAATACTGCAATTGGAATGTTGATGTGAGAATAGTTTTAGCAATTTCACATGTAGTGGAATTAACCTGCTGATGTGACTCAAGATTGATTGTATTTCAAAGACTTATCACTTACACACTAAAGAATTCTTCCTCAAAGCATGTTCATGGGGTGAAAAGCCTTCTTCTTTGTCCTCGGCTGCAAGAATAAACTATTTTAGAATGAAGGTATGGCATTTACGACATCTTGTCATTATTATCGTGTGTAGTATGGATGCAAGGTAGCCTCACTGGGGCCATGTAAATTCTGTGCTCACCTCTTTTTGGTGGAATCATCAATGGTTTACTTAAGCAGAATCACTATTGTTAAGCCTTGCTTGTATTGTCAAATTCTTTTGCTCTAGCAGGTTTTGGACAAGTAATTTTTCTTAAAAAGTTAAAGCTTTTTGATAGCTTTTCTCAGAGACTGTGTCTATATAGGCAAAGTCAACTGGAGAACTAAGCAATTAACCACTGAATGCTATACGCTGTGATCGTAAGGCAAGGCCAGCTCTATGCAAAACTGAACAGAGAATTTGTCCTCTGTGTCTCCTCATGAGGCATCTGGACCCGTAAATGAACAATGTGCCTGCTATTTTAGTGGCACAATATAATTTCATCTGTGCCCCAAATAATCCAGGGACATTCTAATTAATAATAAAAATGATTATGTAAAGAGTTAAGAATTCCAAGAGAATCATTAGTATTTTAGCTGAAAGAAGATGTAAAAGTACATTTTAACCCAGTAGAAAGTGATTTTAGTGATGAAATTTTTGCCAGAATAATTTGCCTAACATACCCCCACAAACACAACCAATTTGGAGTATTTTGACCTGAATCACTCAACTTCTTATATTAGACACCAATGACCTTCAATAAATGCCTCTCGCTGAAGCATAAGTGGATGACTAGCTAAGGGAAGTCTATGATCAGTTCCAGCAGCACAGGCACACTCTCTCCTCAGGGCCTTTGCACTTTCTGTTCCTTCAGTATTTAGATATTTTTATATCTTTTTTTGGATCTTTATTCAAATGGTAGCTCCTCAGTCAAACTTCCCAGGAATACCTTATATAAAGCTTTAACCTGGGGCCAGATCAGTGGCATAGCAGTTAAGTTTACATACTCCGCTTCAGCAGCCAGGGGTTCACAGGTTCGGATCCGGGGCGCAGACGGATGCACTGCTTGTCAAGCCATGCTGTGGCGGCATCCCATATAAAGTAGAGGAAGATGGGTATGGATATTAGCCCAGCGCCAATCTCCCCAGCAAAAAGAGGAGGATTGGCAATGGATGTTAGCTCAGGGCTAGTCTTCCTCACAAAAACAAAAAACAAAAAACAAAAAACAAACATTAACCTGTCTACTATCCGTCAGAAATTCTTAACTGCACCATTCTATTTTTTACTTAGTACTTACCCCAAGCCCTATGTTCTGAAGATTTGCTTCT
Source organism: Diceros bicornis minor (assembly GCF_020826845.1). Taxonomy (NCBI): domain Eukaryota; kingdom Metazoa; phylum Chordata; class Mammalia; order Perissodactyla; family Rhinocerotidae; genus Diceros; species Diceros bicornis. Next base: position 92,657,136 of record NC_080742.1, on the reverse strand, counting down.
ATATTTTGTTCTAAAAATTTTATATTAAATTTATGATCCATTTTGAGTCATTGTATAAGGTATGAGGTTTAAGAAAAAGTTCCTTTTTTCTTTTGTCTATGGATATTCTATTCTTCCAGAGCCATTTGTTAAAAAGACTATTGTTCCTTCTTTGATTTGCTTTTGCATGTTTGTTAAAAATCAGTTGGTTGTACGTGTATGGGTCTATTTCTGGGATCTCTAATCTCTTTCTTTGAAATATGTGTCTATCCCTCCACAATTACCAGATGGTCTTGATACTGTACTTATACAATAAGTCTTGAAATTGGATAGACTGTTTCTTCCTGTTTTATTCTTCCTTAAAATCGTTTCAGCTGTTCTAATTCCTTTGTCTTTCCATATAAATTTTAGACTAATCTTGGCTATACTTATTAAAAAACCTTGCTGGGATTTTGACAGAAATTGCTTTATATATGCATATCAATTTGGGGAAAGTTAGCATCTTTACTGTATTGAGTCTCAAATCTATGAGCATGATATGTCTCCAATATTTATGTCTTCTTTGATTTCTTTCATGAGCGTTCTATAGTTTTCAGTGTGAAAGTCATGTGAATTTTTTTTTTAGGTTTCATTTTTTTGAATGATTATAAATGGTATTTGCTAATATATAGAAATACAATTGATTTTTAGGGGTTGGTATGGTATCTTATGAACTTGCTTAACTTATCATTTCAAGAGAGTTTTTTATAGTTTTCTTGGGATTTTTTACACAACCACATTATCTGTGAATAGGCACAGTTTTATTTCTTCCTTTCTGATCTGTTTGCCTTTTCTTTCCTTATAGCACTGGCATTTAGTCTTTCATCGTTAAATGTGATGTTAACTATAGGTTTAGCAGATATTCTTTATCAAGTTGAGGAAACTTTTTGCTGTTCTCATTTTCTGAGGGTTTTTTTTACATGCATAAGTGTTGAATATTGTCAAATTTTTCTGCATCTATTAAGATGATCTTCTTTTTCTTTCTTGACCCTGATAATACAGTGGGTGGATTACAATGATTATTTTTCAACTATTGAACCATCCTTGCATGCCTGGAATAAACCTCACTTGAAATTGTATATAATTATTTTTATGGATTGCTGAAATCTATTTGATAATGTTATGTTACAGAAGGATATTGGTCTGTTGTTTCCTTTTCTGTACTTTATTTGACTAGTTTTGGTATCAAGGTAATATTCCTTCATAAAAAATGAGCTGGGAAGTGTTCTCAATTCCATTATTTGGAAAAGATTGTGTAGAATTGGTGTGAATTCTTTTTTAAACATATTGGTAAAATTCTCCAGGGAAACTATTTGGATCTTAAAATTTCTTTTTCAGGAGTTTTAAAATTATGGAATTCAATTTCTTTAATAGTTACAGAGATGTTCAAAATATCTATTTTATATTGGGTTACTTGACATAGTTTGCATTTTTTTTTTAAGGAATTAGGTCATTTTATCTAAGTTGTCAAATTTATGGATGCAAGATTGTTTGTACTATTCCTTTATTATGCTTTTGATATCTGTAGAGTCTGTATTGATATCTCCTGTTTCATTCTTGATATTATTAATTTCTGTCTTCTCTCTTTTGTTTTCTTTGTCAATCTTGCTAGAGGTTTGTTAATTTTATTAACCTTTACAAAGAACCATCTCTTTATTTCATTGATTTTCTCTATTATTTTTTGGTTTTCAATATCACTGAGTTAGGCTCTTTATTATTCCATTCCTTCTGCTTGTTTGGGGGCTTATTTTGCTCTTCTGTTATTCTGTTCTTCAGATGAAAGTTTAGATTATTATTTAGAGACTTTTCCTTTTTTTGTAAATATAAGCAGCTAGTGCTATAAATTTCCCTCACAGCACTGCTCTAGTTGTGTCCCACACATTTTGATAGGTTGTATTTTCATTTTCATTCAGTTCAATGCATTGACTTAAATTTCCTGAGACTTCTTTGATCAGTGGGTTATTTAGAAGTGTGTTGTTTAATTTCCAAGTGTTTGGGGATTATCCTGTTATCTTTCTCTTACTGATTTCTAGTCTGATTCCATTGTAGTTGAACATACTCTGAATAATTTCAATTATTTTTGATGTGTTGAAGCTTGTTTTATCATCCAGGATATGATATATTTTGGTATTTGTTGCATAGGAACTTGAAAAGAATGTATGTTCTGATGTTGTTGGGTGGAGTTTTCCATAATGTTGATTATATTCTGTTGGTTGATGGTATTGCTGATTTCTTTTATATCCTTTCTCTCTAGTTCTTCTAACAATTTTTGAGAGAGGAGTGTTGAAGTCTCCAGCTATAATTGTGGATTTCTCTATTTCTACTTTTCATTTATCAATTGTTGCTTCACATATTTTGCAGCACTTTTATTTGGTGCATACACACTTAGGATTGCTATATTTTCTTGGTGAATTGATTCTTTTATCATTATCTAACGTCCTTCTCTGTCTGGTAATTTTCTTTGCTCTGAAGTCTATTTTATATGATAATAATATAGCCATTCCTCTTTCCTTTTGTTTAATATTTTCAGGATCTTTTTCCATATTTTTACTTTCAACCTTCTTGTATCATTTTACTTGAAGTGAGTTTCTTAAATAGACAACATTTAGTTGGGTCATGTTAGTAACCACTCTGCTGTTCTCTGTCTTTTACCAGTATTTAGACCCTCTATATTTACTATAATTACTGATAATTTTAGGACTTCAGTCTACCATTTCATTTTTTTGTTTTCTGTTTGTTCCATTTTTTGTTTCTCTGTTTTCTTTTTCCTGCCTTCCTGTGGGTTCCTCAGACTAATTTAGAATTCTATTTTCATTTATTAATACTGTTTTTGAGTGTATCTCTTTGCATAGCTTTTTTAGTAGTTGCTCTAGGTATTACATACACACACACACACACACACACACACAGTGGCCCTCTGTATCCGTGGGTTCAGCATCCGTGAATTCAACCAACTGCAGATCATGTACTTTGTTTTCAATGTGCAGTTGGTTTAACTCATGGATACGGAAGGACAAGTGAGGGACTTGAGTATCTGCAGATTTTGGTATTTGTTAGGGGGTCATGGAACCAATCGTTCATGGATACCAAAAGATGACTGTCACTTCTCTCTCATATATATATATATATACTGATTCTCTCTCTCTCTCTCTAGATATATATATATAGTATACTGAAATATATATATCATGTATAATTTTTAAAAATCAAGAAGAATTAGAAAGTCTATCGCATTTATTAACGTTTGTTTAACATGTTCTTCATGTTCTTTTTTCCTTTTTGATGTTCCAAGATTCTTTTTATTCTTTCTTTTCTGTTTAGAGAACTTTCTTTAGCCACTCTCTTAGAGTACATATATTGATGACAAATTCTCCTGGTTTTCCTTCATCTGATAATATCTTGATTTCTCCTTCATTTCTAAAGGATATTTTCACTAAATATATGATTCTGAGTTGACAGTTCTTTAGTTCATAATTTGAAAATACTGTGCATCTTCTTTCTGTCTTTTAATTCCTTTTTCTCATAATAAATCTCTTGTCATTTGAATTGATTTTCCCCTGTAGGTAAGGTATTGTTTACCTCCGGCAGCTTTCAAGGTTTGTTTTTTTGTCTTTAATTTTTCAGAAGTTTAATTATGATGTGTCTTGCAATGGTTTATCCTTTTTGGTATTGGCTCAGTTTCTTAAATCTGTAGGTTATGTCCTTTGCCAAATTGAAGAAGTTTTCAGCCATTATTTTATTGAAGTGCCTGTTGAGCCATACGCTCTTTCTCCTCTCCACCTGGGATTTTATATCTTTTGTTGTAGTCCCACATGTTCCTCAGACTCCGTTCATTTTTTTTAGTGTATTTTCTCTCTGTTGTTCAGATTGTGTTATATTATTGTTCCATCTTCCAGTTCAAGGATTTTTTTCCTCTATCTAATTCATTTTACATTGAATCCACCCATTGGGCTTTTAAATTTTTGTTATTATATTTTTATATCGTTAAGTTTTCATTTGGCTCTTCTTTATATCTTCTATTTCTTTACTAAGATTTTCTATTTCTTTTATGAGACGTTCTAATTTCTTAAAGAGTTGTTTCAAGAAGGAAGAAGCTGTCTATTACTTTCAGATGTGACTGGAAGTCCAGGTTTCCCATTTAGCCTCCACTGATACTCTGGGGTGGGGGGCAGAGGGCCATGATGGCTGCTGGGCAGGAGTAAGAGTTCAGACCCCTCTAGTCCTCTCTGGAGACCACCCTGGTGTGAAGGGGAGAGGTGTTTTTTACTGCTTCTGACATTGCCTCCACTGACATTGTGTGAGGTGGGGTCGTTGCTGCTGGAACATGAGGAAAGTCCCAGCTTTTCACTCAGCCTCCTAGACATCACCCCAACTGGGGGGGGGGTCACCTTATTACTGCTGGGTGGGGGTAGAGTCCAGGCTCTCCACAGGGCTAAAGTGACTCCAGGAGGGCCTGTTTCTATCTGTGCTTTTTGATTTTTCTATATTTCTGGCTTCTCCAGCAGAGTCTGGTGTATTTATGTCATAATGAAAGACCAGAGAAAGTATCACACATAATTTTTAAGGGCTCAAGATCCATAGTATCTCTGCCTTCTTCTCTCCACCTTTCAAATTCTTTTTATGTTTGCTTTATATTTAAAATTTATGTAAATCCAGGGGAAAAATTATGTATCTCTAGGAATTTTAGCTTTAGTTACCAGGAGGAATAGGGAGAAGTGCATCTTCTCCATCTTGTCCAGGAATAGAAATTCTCATAAAATAGATCTTAATTACCTTACTAAAGAAAACTCCATGGAAAAAAAAATAACATGTAAAGTTTTTAACTCTGAATTTTATTTAGGATACCTTGAAAAATTTGGTGGTCCAGCTAATGCAATACTTTTAAGGATGAGTATAGATAATTGTTTGCATTCAGATATACTTTAAAAAGTCTTTTTATTTTTCAAAATTTCTTTCTAAAGCTCTCTTTGTCTTCCTATAATAAGACTCTTTCTCAACAAAAATATTTTGTTGATGATATTTGAGTTATTAAAGATTGGAAAGTTTTAAACAAAAATTGCCATTACTCTCATGGAACACAGTCTACAATATTTCTAATTCAGATCATCCAAATAAAGACCAGTATAACCCATATCTAATGCCATGCTTCATCCTTTGTGAATAATCAGGGAAAGAAAGAAGCCCTATGAATCTGTGGTGTCTTGACTAATCACTAGAGGAGAGCTTTCCCAAAATACATTTTTAAATTATGTTTATTTGATGTTATAGAGGTATTTTTATTTGTCATAAAAATGAGAAATTCACAATTGGTGAGGTGTGTGTATGTATTTGTATGTGTGGTTTAATGTTAGAAGAGTTGTAGTTAAAAGGGAAATGGGAAAAAAAATCCCACATAATACCAGAAAATAATGTATTTGGAAATTTAGGATCTTGGGCTTTATTTAACTTAAAATAAACAGTATCTAGTACTTGTACCTTAATATCACCCCAATATTACACAACCTGCTGGATGACCACAATTTAAGCAGGCTACAATTTTTCGCTAGTAGAAGTAAAGTTGCGATAGATACCTTCTGCATTTCTCCATGTGAACATATGTGCAAGATTCTCTTGGGAGTAACCTAAAAATAAGATTGTTGACTAATAGGGAATTGGCATCTTCAACATTATTAGATATTCTCATATTATATTCCAAAGTGATTACAGCAATTTAGTCTCCAAAATAGTGTACAAAATTTCCCCTTTTTTGATATTCAGACTAAGGTTTTACAACAACAGCCTTCAATTTTTGTCAATGTGATGGGCATGAAATAGTATATCACTTTTTTTGCAAAACTGCATATCTCTTCTTACCCGAGATTGAGCATTTTTTCATATATGTATAAACCATTTCAGTTTCTTATGTACTTTTGTTTTTACATGATTTTTTCATTTTTCTATTGGATTGACTTTTTCTGAATGATTTGTAGTTCTTTTTATTTGTTGTATAGTAATCACTGAATGATCCTTTTAAGTAATATGTATTAAAATTATCTTCTTGCAATGTGTAATTTGTCTTTTTACTTTGAATATGAAAGATACTTTTGTGAGATTTTTAATTGAGCCCAATTTATTAATGGTTTTTCTTATTTTTTGTGTTTTTTAAACTTTCTCTTTAAAATATCCTTTTCTGATCTGAGTTCAAAAGACATTTTCTTATACTTCTTTCTAAAAATTCTGGAGCTTTTATTTACACCTTCAGTTTTTAATCCATTTAGAATATTTTCATGTATGGTATGAACCTGAGGCCTTGGGAGTGGTATTAGGTTTCTATTTTTTCATGACAAGTTACCATGGACTTAGCAGCTTAAAACACTACCCGTTTATTATCTCACAATTCTGTAAGTCAAAAGTCTGAGTGGACATTACTGGGCTCTCTACCTAATGTCTCACAAGACTTGAGATCCAAATGTCACTGGAGTAGGCTCTTATTTGGAGGCTCTTGGGAAGAATCTGCTTTCAAGCTCCTTCCAGTACACTCTGTTGTTGGACTAGGTCCTTATTTTCTTGTTTGGATGTCAACAGGGATCAGTCTTAGCGTCTAGAAGCCACTCACGTTCTTTCCATATGACCTCCTTCATCTTCAAACCAGCAATGGACTCTCTCCCAGTCTCATAATATCCTTTTTGCACTTGGATCTCTCTGATTTCCTCTTTTATTAGCAACCAGAGAAAACACTGCTTTTAAAGGGCTCGCCTGACTAGGCTTGGCCCACCTGGATAATCTTCTGATCATAGGTCAATCGATTAGTAACTTTAATTACATTTGCCAATTCCTTTTATTATATAATGTCACCTAATCATCGATGTAATAACAGAGGGTGGAGGTCATGGGGGCCATCTTAGAATTCTGCTTGCCACAGAAGTGTTTGGGATGGGTTTGCTACCCAATACTATGAGATTTCCTCCCTGCCTCCATTTGAATCTTCTCCTAAGAGAGCTGAGAGAGAGAAAGAGAGGCTCAGGCCATATGCTCCTAAAAATCATTTAAAATAATCATTTTAAAATTCCTATTTTAATTTTGTAATATAGTCAGTAATATAATATTCTTGCATGGGGTTTTTACCCTAATTTAAAAAAAACTTCCATATTTATAGGTCTATGTTTAATGTATTTAACTTAATAATTAACAATTAATTGAAGAAACTTAGATCGCTTTTAATGAATATACATGTCATACTGAATTCAAGGTAGTGACTCAGTTATGACCACAGTGTTAGGATAGGAAAAGGATAGAACAGATGTATGCGTGCATTTAGCATTCTCAGAAATTAAGCTTCTGCAAGCTTTAGTCTTTTCTCCTTTTTAATTCTAACCTGCAACCAAGTAGATTTCTGTAATAGACCTGCATACCTTCTGGAGCTCCTTAAATTAGTTTTGATTTCACATAAAGTGAGCATTGCTTGCAAGAGTGACCCTGGGAGAATTGCCCTGACTGTGTATCCACAAATCCTTGATTTAATAGAAATAATGGAAATAAGTGAGCTGTGTTTACTTTTCAATTGAATTATGTGGCATTCCAATTGAGTGATGTATACACATACATTTACACATACATACATATATAGGTATGTATATCTTCGTTTTCTTCTACTTCTTTCTTTGCTCTCAAGGCCTCTTTCTATAGACCTGGGCCCTAGAGATCAACAAGCTAACAATCATTTCAAATGGAAAATCAGTGAAACATACAGATAAAATGACTTGTTTCCTAAAATTGCACTGAGCTAAGTCTCAAATCTAGGCCATGTGGCTCAGCCTTGTCTCCTGTGACATCATGCTAGCTCACCACATCATTCAGTTTTATAACTGTAGTTATATAGCACAAATTAGAGGGTTATAATCATGTGTTAAATTCTAGGGATTGAATGGGTGAAAAGAATGTCATGTGAAGAAATGTCATCTACTTGTTTTGATCTAATTTCTCTTTTATATGAATGGAAAATAAATCTGTCTGTGTCTAAGTTGTATTCTTTAGTTCATTCCTACTTTTTCTTTAGACATTTAATCCAAGTTTAGTTAAGTTTGAATGGAATATGGTGATGACACAACTGTACCTTTCCCATATTGTCTTTCCTTTTCATAGAATTGATATTTTTCTCTCTCTGACATTTCAAGCAATGGGATGTTTTACATATTTTATTCATCAAATCACTGCAAACAAATGTAATTCAACCTCTGTTGGAGAAAGATATTGTCTTTTACTCCGAAGCACTGGGCACCTTCCTTTTCTTTGGTTCCCTGGAAGATGATCTTATCACTTTTAGGGTATTGCATCAATCTTCACTCCCTAACTCCATTCATCCTGCAAACGTCCCATCCCGAGGGGATCCTCACCTTTACAACCTCGTCTCTTAAATAAGATAATAAATCAGGTTTCTCATTACTTTTGCTGCTGCCTCAGTCAGCACTAGAAGTGAGCTTTTTGGCTTAACATTGAGAGGCCACTAAAAATACCATGCTGGTGCATGTTAACATATAATTAGCCCCACTTGGAGTCAGGGCTAACTTACTACCCGATTAATATGGGACACACAAGGAGGGGCCGATGGATGATGAGACTCAAGAGCAGCTGTAACCCCATCCACCAGTTATCGATTTATCCTGCTGGAATGGTTTGATGGAGGAACTACCACAATTTATGTGAAAGTAGTATAAAAATAGATTAGGAACTAGAAGGTGGGAGGCCATAAAAAGGCTGTTATAACATAGTTATATGGGATAAGAACTTGAGTTAAAGAATTAGAAATGGGAATGGAAAGACTGTTTTTAGAGAAAAGATAAGCAAGTCTTGATCAATAAATAGATAAGAAGAATTAGCAATACAGAATATCAAAAGACAACTCTGCTGCTCTTTTCTTAGGTGACCAGGGAGAAATATGAAGCTATTACCAAATAGGAAACTTCAAAACAAATGTGGTTTGGAAGAGAAGAATTTAACTTTTTTACAAATTAAGAGACAACATGGTGTGAAGGAAAATCATATTAACCCCTAATAATTTAGGGAAAAACATCAGAAATATGTTCTTTTAGAAGACTGATAGGTGTTTTCAAAGTTGTATGGAACATACAAACAAAATTGAATATTAAATAATAATTTTAAAGACAATGTATAGCTTTGATTCCTTTACACTAAATACATTTTCTTCCACGTCCTGACAACTAAGGAAAAGATATCAGAAGATGAAAAAGTCGGAGAAGGCCCTACACGCTCCCCTTCACTCACCCAACTCCTGCCACGTGGGTCTTCTTGATATTCCTTGATTATGTCCTGCTTGCTCTCACCACAGGGCCTGTGCACGGGCATTTCCTTGTACTTGGCATATTCTGCTAGATGCCCACACGGCTAATACCCTCACTACCTACAAGTCTTTGCTCAGATGAACCTCCTTGAAGACTTCAACACTATCTTTTTAAAAATTGTAACCTACCTCCTCCCTCATACTGAACTCTCCTATTTTACTCTATTTTCTTTTTTTTCATAGTACTTGACACCTTCCGATGTACAATTTATCTTATTAATTATGTTTATTGGCCTTTGCCTGCCTCATCTACCAGAATTCAAACTTCATTCTGTGAGGATCTTTGTGTTTTGGTCACTGAATATTAAGCTGCCCAGAGCACGTGGTAAACACAACATATATATATATATATATATATGAATAGTGACTGAATGAGTTATTCAGCTGTTGATTAACTTGACTGTTTTCTTGTCCTTTCTTTACTTATTAAAACAAATTTTGCCTTTTGAAACACGGTTCATATCTGTATACAAGGCAAGTAACATAACTTTAAAGTGTCATTAAAATTATATAAGCTAACCTTTGTCAACCACTTAGATATTTGCCAGGCATTCATTTAAGAGGCTTACAAGTAATTCTGATTCCTCAAGACAAGTATATGTTAGGTGTGTCACATGCTTATTTTGCAGGTGAGGTGCTTGAGGCAGCGAGGCCTTCAACAACTTCCCTGAGGACATTCGGCAGGACCAGACTTCACATCCTATGCAAATTCAAATTCTACACAATATTGAGATGCTGCCTAGAGGGTCAGAGGTGAGCGTCCTAAGATTTCCTTAAAGGACAATGGTACCCAATTCTTATAAAAACTCCTGCTTGTTTGGTAGCAATATTTGGTTTTATGCTGTATAAACAGAAAGGTAATTTCTCATTTTTCTTGAGTCCTAAGCATAATCCCAAAGGCTTTATTTGCTTCATTGGTTTTGAGTTGTGAGATATTCCAATAGAAATGTCTGTTGAACATCTGGAAGTTTCACCTAGAGCTCCGTACTGATCTCATACCAGGTAAAATTATTTATATTTCTATCACTATTTGGAAAACTGTGACATTCAAGAATACATCCTTTCATTTCTTTAAACATTCACATTTTTTCAATAGATATCTACTAAGCGTCTGTCATATTCTAGGCACTGGACCACACACTGAGCTTATAATGATGGACAAAAATGAATAAGATCCATATCATCAATGATTTTATGGATAAAGAGATGTTAGGCAAATAGTCACAACAAACTGATTTAAAATTATAGATGTGATAAGTGCTATGAAGGAATGTTACTATGAGAAAAAATGTTACTATGAGAAAAAATATTAAATATAGCTAATTTTTGTTGCATAACCTTGAAGAATATCTATTTTAGTTATTATGATAAAGTTGATCTTAACAATGCAATTAGCAAATTGGTTTAATACCTAAATCCCAAGATAATATTTTGTGTGTGTCCCCATGTGTGTTTATGTGTAAAATCTTTCAGTGCTTGATTCTTGGGCTCAGCAAGTTTTCTCTTTCTTGTTAAACCATTCCTTTGCTGTGAAACAGAGAAGTAGTACAAAAACATCTCTTACTTATTGACAGAAGAGATACAAAATTGGATATATCATTTGGTTTTATTTTTAGCTGATTCTAAACCAAACCCTTTTTTATGTACTACCCAAGGTTATTTTTTTCATATAAATTGACCTACTTTATAAGTAGTCAATGGGAGCATGAACTGACTCAATTCCAGAAAATGATTTTCAGAATGTAATACAGAGAGCTTTTCTAAGATTAAGGTAAATTCTCTTCGACTCATTCATTTTTTGGTGCATATAAGTAAGCAACATGGTAACTTTGAAGTAACCATTTAAATTTGTTTCTCTTATACATCTTCCTCTATTTCTTTGTGCAATATCATCACCATTATCAGTTAATGCTATCTTTCTTTGTTGTCTATGCAAAAATCATTATTAAAATAGTTAGAATTAGTAGAATAATTTTGTATGGATAACGAATGCAAAATTAAATCTCTATTATTCTAAGATTAGAAATTTATATTTATAATATTAAACATAATTTATATTCCATTTTTATGGGACAATGAATCACATTGTAAAATCTGTTCTCTGATGAAGAATAACTTTCATAGAGGGTGATAAACATCCAAAATTGGGCCATTTATTTTTGTCTTTCTATTGTGATATTAACTTCCTTTAATCAGCAGCAGAATGTTCAGTGTCAATTTAGATTCATTGTTAGCTTCCTGGGAAGATTAACATATGGCTGGATCTTATATTTAAATTACCTGAAATAGAATGTACACTAGGAGGAAAAATAATAATAAAGCCATTTTTTAAAAAAATATAAAATATATTCATTAATCACCTTCCTCTAGTTTCTTGAAAATACATGTTTAAGATTTTCAAGGCTTTTTAACCCTTCCCTAAGTGACTTTTTTTTAAAGCTCTATCATATGCCTTTGTCACATGACAGAAAAACATTTTTATGTTCTAAAGAGTTGATCCAAATAGTCAGTGTTTGTGGTACTAAAAGAGTTAATTTTTTCTGAAAATCAAGAACTTTATTACTTTTTTAAATCAGAAAGAGTTGAATAATAAAGGAAATGGGACCCCTCTTGCTCAGAGAGTTATCAATTGCCAATTCCCCCATGTCTTTAAAGATACTTCGTTATATCATGGAATTCCTTGATTATATGAGCAAGAAAAATATTCTTCTGCTTAAAAGTTTTTGATTTCTTTTATAAACTAAACCAAGCAAAATAAAATCAAATACTGTTCCTAATCTCCTTATAAAGAAGTATATAAAAATCATATAATGATTTTAGGTAGAATCCAGATGAAGGGTGCAGCAGTAATTTGGTCAGATTTTTATCAAATTGTAAAATCAGAGGGACATTTTCTGAGTCTCAAAACATTCATTCTAAATGAATCTTAGATTGAAATAAAAGTGGTAAGTTAAGATAAAGGAAGTAATTTACCTGAATATCTTTTTGGAACTTTGAAAAGTTACATTTGTTTCCCATTCTTTAGTTTTATCTAACTTTAAGAATAGAATACTAAAGCCCAAACAGAATCTATTCCTGGGCCTTTTCAGATCTACTTCAAGCAAAAATGCATTTAAAACATTCTGAGAAGTTCTTTTCTCGCAAAACGTGATTATATTTTCAAGACCAGGGAACTTCAGATAAAGTGTTGAGCTTTGAGCGCCTTGTCTAAAAATGCAATGCCAAAACTCAGGTTTACTCGCTTGCTCCCTAAATCCAAAGAATTTATATGAAACATGGTATTTCTTTTTCCTAGTGCTTAGCCTTTTTCTGATCTAGCTATTTCAAAGTGAACTTGGTGGAATGGAATGTTTGTAAAATGTGTGCATTGTACTTTAATGAAGTCCCTATTTAACCTAGAAACAGCTATTCTAAAAGGTCTTTATATATGTATAATTTTAAACAAAGGGAAATATAATTGATGATAGAATTTATAAGAAATAGTAGACAGGTTCGGGAATATAGAGGGCACACAACAAACAAACAGTGTTAGAAAGATAACTTATTGATTTATTGCTCATAGCAAGCCAAGTCTTTTTCACTGACATTGTTTTAAAAAATGTATTACACAGAGATTGGATTGGTGGATACGAGAGGGGAAGGGGGGAAGGAGGAGGGTGAAAGGGATAGTTAGACACATGTGTGTGGTGATGGATTGTAATTAATATTTGGGTGGTCAACATGAAAACATGATGTAATCCATGCAGAAATAGAAGTATAAGGGTGTACACTTGAAATTTATACAATGTTATAAACCAATGTTATTGCAATAAACAAACAAAACAAAAAGTATTTGAATTATCAAGAACATGGAGAGTTTTTGTAGGGAAGAAAGAATAGGTTTCTTTACTTAAGTAGTAGAAATTACATGCAGAGATAATACATTACGCTCCATAAACATAAGTCTTTTGTTTCTATTTCCCTCCCTCTTTAGAGAGAGAGGAGGAAAGAGATAGAACAATTAAATGCAAGAAAAATATTAGATTTTTTGCTAAGTACATTTATTTTCCAGTGCTGTGAATGATTTCAGCTCCGTGAAGACAACTAAGTTTTAAAATGTGGTGAAACAGATTGTCTTATTTTGAGTTCCCCTGGAATAAAATATATTAAAAAAAAGACTTTAATGATGGTAGTTTTCTTCAGGAGGAAATCCCAGGCAAGTGTGAGGAAATAGAGCAGGTAAGACAGGAAAGGGGGAGAAGCCAGCAAAGGGGGGCATTGAGGAGTGGGGATACAGCTGTGGGCAACAGGGCTCCAATCCTGTTGGAGTGCTCTAGGAAACTGTGTGGAATAAGTCTCAAAATTGTTTTTCTGGCTTCTACTTCCACTAAAAGAGGGGCAAGCTGGTGAGACCAGTCACTACTATCCTAACAATAAGAAAAAGCAGGATAAACTACAAAATCATAAATTTTTTTCAAACCTTTAGACAGGAGCTGAGGGGGCAGGGCAAACACACAGCATGAAATCTTTGCAAAGACTAGCTCCTCCAAGAAGAAATGGAACACAAATACTGATCACCTTGGCAGAGCATGAGCCAAAACAACACCAAGCAGCGTATGAGAGGATGAAAATAATTTACTACAATACACACACAAATGCACTAAAGGTTGAGCCGGGGAGAGAATATAGAATCTCCGCGAGCCTCAGACACAAAGGGAGTTAGGACCCATTTGCAGGTTTTTGTCCAGATACCTCTGCTGGGTACTTAGAACAATGATTAGAGAGAACAAGGAAGAGACTAAAGAAAGCCTCCCTGGATGTTGCAGACCTGAAGGACAAATGTTACTGCCAGTGAAGGAAAGACAAAATGGCCCAGAAGAACAATTATTCTCCCAGAACAAAACCCTTAAACTGGAGAAGGGCAGCAATCTCTGCGAGCACATGTGAAGACCCTGTGTGGCTAGGGAAACGGAACTAAAGACAAAACAAAACAAAACGCAACAAGTCTTTGCCATAGGCAGAGAGGCAGGAAATGATCCTGAGCTGAGGATCCTATACAAATAAGCTTAAAGACTCCCTCCTTCTGAAGGAAAAATAAGAAACCGTCTCCCACACAAGAACTGCCGGAAAGGCAGAGTTTGGCTTCAATGAAAGGAAGAATATTTTCACCAAGAAAGCCACATCCCTGAGACGGAGGCATATAGGGACTGCCCAAGACCTCAACTAGACTGGGACAAGAGAAAGCTCTCCTGACTCCACTGGTGTGGTAACAAACACTGAGCAACAAGCAGAGAAATCTGCCATTGGGGTGGGGGGTGTACTTGAGCTTCCCTCTGAGGCACCAGTGAATATGGAAGGTTGAAAGATGAACACGCAGCAGCAGCATTGAGGAAAATCCCTATAGCAACCAAGACTTCACCCTAACCACAGGTAATCTGGGCCAATTTGAAGTGAACGCATAGAAATTAACCAATCAACAACAAATATCAAAACCAGCACAACTCTGGAAGAGATTGATTCAAAAACACACACTGAAAATCTAGCGCAGAAAGAGGTATGTCCATTTCCAGGCACAGATGTTTAAGTAACTCAGTCTGTACTGTTTTTCACATGATGACCAAAATTCAATGAAAAATTATGAGACAAACACAAAAAATGAGAAAATAACTCACTGTCAAGAGACAGAACACTAAACATATACTCAGAAAAAGAACCAGATGTTTAATCTATCAGATAAGGATGTTAAAATAACAATGCTTAATATGTAAAAGGTTCTGGTATAAAAGATGGACAGCCTCTATAAATTTTAGGAGTGAGATGGTGTGGGAGATCAAGATTTGGCCACCCTGAAATCTATCTCTTTACCTTGGTTGTTTTCTCTGAGGACATTTGACCTCCCCCACTAACTGCCTAAAAAATTTGACATGGTGGCTCCTTCCTGGAACAGATCTATCATGATGGCTGTAAAGATAATGTAGGATGGAGGTTACAATAGGAAAGGCACCAACAAGCCCCTCTTATCAAAAGTTCTGTCTCTCTGGCCACATTCTCTGGATGACCCTGCGAAGAGATGCCAGACAATCATTTACATTTATAAGGGGAATCTCCATTTGTAAAGGTATCTCTCTCTCTGTTTGGAGAAGAGAGGGGGATGAGCTCATTTCTAGTGACTTATCAATGTGGAAGGTGAGGCCTTGAGCTACATAATAAACCTTACTCTTGTTTACTATGCTTTAGTGGTGATCTCCTGTAACTGACTCCCCCCACCCCCAACATCCTCCTTTGTCATTGGCTGAAAAAGATATTTAAGATGAGAATTTCTGCTATTGTGTTGAGAAACGCAGTGTCCCTGCTTTCTCCCATGTATACATGTTATTAAACTTGGTATTATTTTCTCCTGCTAACCTGTCTTGTTGATTATTTGGCCAGCCAGAAGAACCTTAAGGGAAAGGGCAGAGGGGGATTCTCCCTCTTCCCCCGACAATGGAAAGCACAAGAAAGAGTTAATGGAAATGTTGTTAACAACAACAGATGGAGAGACAAAGAATGGCTTTGACAGGCTCATCAATAGACTTGAAACAACCTAGGGAAAAATCATCTTACTGGAGATAGGTTAACACAAATTATCCAAATTGAAACACAAAATATAAAAAGAATTAGTAGCAACAACAACAAAAACTCAGAACATCCAAAAGCTATTAGACACTATCAAACATTCTAACAGTCCTGCAATTGGAATCCTACATGAACCTGGAAGACATCATGCTAAGTGAAATAAGCCAAACACAGAAAGACAAATACTGTATGATCTCACTTATATGTGGAATTTAAAATAATTGAACTCATAGGATCACAGAGTAGAGTGGTGGTTGCCAGGGCTGGGGGAGGTGAAGGAAATGAGGAGATGTTGATTTAATGGTGCAAATCTTCGGTTACGCAAGATGAAGATTCTGAAGATCTAATATACAGTATGGTGACTGTAGTTAATGATACCATATAGTATATTTGAAATTTGCTAAGAGAGTAGATCTTAAGTGTTCTCACTTTAAAAAGTTAAAAATAAAACGTAAAAAAAGTTAGCTATGTGAAGTGATAGAAGTAGCTAGCTTGATTGTGGTGATCTTTTCACAATGTATACATAGATCAAAACATCAAGTCATACACCTAAAATACATATAATTTCTATTTTTCAATTATACTACCAATAAAGCTAAAAAAAAAAAAAGAGAAAATTTTGAAGGCAGACATAAGAAAAAAATTACATAGAGAAGAACAGGAATTAGAATTACAATAGGCTTCTCTTCTTATCAGAAACCAGGGAAGCCAAAAGACAATGGAGTTATATCTTAAAATTCCTGGGGGAGAAAGAAAGGTTCAACTAAGAAGTCTATACCCAAAAAAAAGCACCTTTCATGAATGGCAGAGAAAAGAAATCCTTGTTAAGCAACTCTGTTGGAGGGGAATTTGACAATATCTAACAAAACTACATATGCATTTATCTTTTGATAGTTTAGGTCTGAACAAATAAATAAATTTATTATAATTTGAATATTGAGATCCACTGTCAGAAAAAAATGTTACAAATTAGGGAAGAGAGGGAAACTAAAATGAAGCTTGTGATGTTGAATTGGAATTCGAGTTAGTAGGTTTTTAACTCAAGGTTTAATAACATAAAATAACATAAAAACTCATGGTTTTTACTGTGTGTATATATACAGATAGAGATACAGATAGATAAACATAGATGTCTTGTGTGTACAAATATATGTTTCCTAGCTCTGTTGCTAAGAAAGCTAGAAGCAATAACACCCAACAATAGTGAGCACATCTGGTTCCCAGACATTTGTAAATGTTTCTAAGTACTATTTCTTGATAAATTAACAGGGCTGTTTAGTGAAATAACTTTCATTAGAAATTCCATTAGTTTTAAAAAGCGCATTTGTTTTTTGTCCACAGTTGCTAGAAAGATATATGTTTTGATGTGTATTCAATGGTTTCTTTATAAATGGACTATTAACAGACATAAACAGAAAATATTCACAAAGAAGAAAGCAATATTAAACAATATTGTGTCCATTTATTTATTTTGTAAATTTATATGCTCAAGCTAGATGTAGCATTTTACAACACATATAATACATTGAATTTTTGTCACAAATCTCTCAACATATACTCTTCAAGTAATTCAAAATTAACAAAAATTGTAAAATTCATCTTGTAAAAACAAATAGGGACATTAGATGAAATTAATCATTTGAAAATAATATGAAACACACCCTCCAGTACAAATACGTATATATACTTGGTCGCATTGCTTTCTAGACTGAGTGATCAATCAAACCAGAATGAAACCTAGAACACACAAAATGCATTTTTTCATAACACCAAATCTAATAAAACTTCACTTCTTTGAGAACTGACTACCATCCTCCATTTGTACAGGATTATATTGGCCATTATCACTGATGTAGCCACCAAAGAGCTAACCTTTATTCAGACCGTTTCAAAACATAACAGATTCAAAGATCTGATTTTGTGTGTAAGTTTAGACATAAATTTACCTATAATTTTTAAAACCCATTTTTTCAAACCTAAAATTCACGAGTGATACTTAGTGAGAATTAAAAAGAAAATCTTATTAATTCTTGCTTGGTTTTGCATAGCAAATGGATTTTTTTTAAAAAACATATTTTAACATATCTTTTATGTCATATCTCTGCAAGCTAGATCACTCACTCATTTCCAACGAAAATGTAGTCAGTGATCCAGGTCTTAGATTTAAAACAAATGTCTTTATTTTTTCCTTGATTTACATGAATTTTATAAACACATGCTTGATGAAAATTAATCATATGGTGATGGAGCCAGGACATAAATTGACAGGACATTCAAAGTGTGTTTATGCTCACTTAGCCTGGCTACCTTGCACGTGGTAGATAATTCTATTTTCTTGAGTCCCAGGGATTCTAGACTCTTGAATATTAAAAAGGGATCCTTCTACTTTCTAGATATTGCTACCATGAAAGAATACCATATGTGGTATGAGAAGCTTTATTCTGCTCAGGTCAGCTGAGAGTTACAAGGATATTAAAGTAAAACTAGGTGAAAGGCAAATTTGGATACGCAGAAAGTTTCCCATCAGAGGATAGTGCATCAGAATATATCAGGAACTGCAGAGGAGGTCCATACAATAGGAGGGATGGGTATTAATGGATAATGCACTATCTGTGACTGAAACCGCAGGTCCTCTCAGCCTAAACAAGATTTGCTACTATTAGTTGTGATAATGGCTGGCTGTCTTAAACCTCTTTTTGGGCAATTCCTTCTCGGTATTGTTCCCAAATAGCAGTCCTTTTGTACAATGTAACTCTAGCCTTAGTTGACCGTATACAAATGGACAAATACTAATGTTGGCTTTCTACCAGGTACAGTCTTTCCGCCAAGTGGATTGAAAGAGAATATGAAACTATATAAAGAAAAAGAGTCCTAATAACATCTGACCCCTGGTTCTGGCAGTTCCTAAGAGGCATGCATCACTGATACTCCTGTAGCTTTCCTGATGTGTCTCAGTAAGATTCCAATAATTTCTCCCTTTTAGGGGAGTTTCCACCTGAATCAGTTAGCTTTTGCTTCTTAATGAGCACCATAAAACTTAATGGCTTAACACAATGTTTTATTATTGCTTAAGAGTCCATGAGTCGACTAGGCAGGTCTGCTGATCTGAAGTTAGGCTCAACTGATTTTGGCTGGGCTCCCTCATGTGTTTGGAGTCATTCGCCAGGCCAGCTAAAGCCTGGCTCGACTAGAATGGTTTCAGGTAGATGGCTTGTCTCTCTTGCACATGATCTCTCCACCTCCAGAAAGCTAGTCCAGGCTTGTTCACGTTGCCCCTGAGTAGGGTTCCAAGAGAAGGAAAGGAAGGGAGCCAGGTCTCCTGAAGTCTAGGTTTGGAACTTGTACACTGTTATGTCTGTCACCATTCTCTTGGCAAAGGAAGTCACAAGGCCAGCCCAGACTCAAAGGGAATAAACTCCATTTCTTGATGGAAAAAGTTGCAAAATCACAATGCAAAGGAGCAAAATCTGAGGAGTGGTGGAGAATTATGGCTGTTTTTGCAATGTGCCACAGTATCAATTGCAAAAAGACAAGTTAAGTAACTTGTCTTAACTAAAATAAAGTCCTCATGATGAAGAGAGTTCTGTTCCTAAAAGAGAAGAATCGCATTATGACTCAGGCTCCCTTCAGAATGCTTTTTATACAACAGTGGGAATTTGCTAAACCTTTGTTTAATTAAATTATTGAATGATGGTATAAACCTTCCTGATATCACTGTTCTATCCAATCAGGAGAGAAATTTTATTGCTAAGATAAATTATTAAAATGACTAATATGAATCATAAATTAGGATTAATGGCATTATTGGTTAATTGAACTTTACCAAATTGTTTTGGACTGTGAGAAAGGAAATTTTGTCCCTCCTATAGATGCGAGGAACATAATTGAGAGAGCAATATGAAACTTTTGTTTAACAGGTTGCTTAAACTATAATACACAGAAAAAGCAAGAACTCTTCAACTTTAGGATATTAAGTGCATGAGGCACAGATGGACTGAGTAGATGAGGGAATTATAGAATTATCGCATGATTGGTCAATTGGGGAAGATAACAATGAAGACATCTTCCACATTATAATGTCCTATTACCATAAAGAGAAGATAAAGCACCTAAGGTAATAAATTTGAATCCTGTGTAGACCTATTGCTGTACTGATTCTCATTTTGATGATGGTGATGGAGGGAGAGGGGTCAGAATTTTTTTAACAATTTAAAATTATCTTATATAATCTTTATGTTATTTGCAACAATATAAAATGTAATTCTTTGAAATAAAAGTTGACTGCAAAATTGTAATCATCATCCAAAAGAAACATTCATAAGGTCTTACAGAGGACACTCTTCTGGGTGTGCCAATCAAGAGGCCTTCTGAAATGAATTCTAACAAAGACCTAAGTATTTCTGGGGTTTCTATCATTACCTTCCTCACTCTGCCAACATTTTTGAAAGTTTGTGTATCTCTTTGGCCTCTTTCTGTTCTTCTGAGATTCAGAGTAAGTTTTAATTGATTGATAGATGCAAACTAATTGTTTCATCTCTGTTTCCGGCTATTTATTTTCAGGATAAGGATAAGGGGATATTAGCAGTACATCTGTGTAACAGAATCTATTTGAAAACATCTCTTCCTATTTGGTATAAAATACAGTTTTAAGCAGATGTTCATGAAAAAATATAACAGATCGTAAAATAAATAGCTTGGACAGATGGCTGTGACAATATTAAAGAAAAACCTCACAAGACACCAGGTCTAAATCCAGCTCATAGTCCCACCTACAGGAGGAGGACAAAAAAAGCCCAACCCATTAGGAAAAACAATGAAATGAATTGATGCTTACTTTAAAAAATAATAAGATATAAATTTTGTTTAAATTATTCCATTTGAATACAGTTTAGAATTGTGAAAATGATTATTACCAATGAGAGTGTCATATTATTCCTTGATTTAGTAGTTTCCAATTCTAGAATAGGGTAGATATCATTAATTTAGTTTGAGCCCATTTTTTACACATTTAAAATGTTAGTGTATTACAAATTATAGTTAGCATATAAACATGAATATATGATAATTACCCATGAGCTTACATAGTTATTTGCATAGGCATGTGGTACTGTGTCTTACTTTTAGTAAGTGCTCAGTTAAAAATGTGGTGCCTTTAATTGAATATTGATAATAAGATTAAGATCATCAAGAAAATAAATAGCTTGGACATATAACTGTAACTGTGTTATAGAAAAGCCTCACAGGACATCAGATCTAACCCAGCTCCTCCTCCCACCAACAGGAGGAAGGAAAAATACAGGGATAAATACTAATCATAAGTTACTTAACTTTGAAGTTTTCTCAATAAGATTGAACAATTATTTCCTGATTATCAGTCACTTAAGTTCTAGTTCTGCTTTAATAATATGCAAGATGAGTTTACTCTTGAAATAGATTTACTCTTGAAACATAGTTATTAAGAATAAAGTTACTTATCTAAAATTTTATATGTTTTCTTTTTTTGGTGGTGGGAAGATATATATCAATAGCTAGATGACCAAGCACCTATAGTTTGAAAGAGTTAAAAAAGAAAATTCAGGGTGACATGATGGCATAGCAGTTAATTTCGCGGGCTCCACTTCAGCAGCTAGAGTTTCGTGGGTTGGGATCCTGGGTGCGGAAGGACGCGCCGCTTGTCAAGCCACGCTGTGGTGGCATCCCATATAAAGTAGAGGAAGATAGGCGTGATGTTAGCCCAGGGCCAATCTTGCTCAGCAAAAAGAGGGGGATTGGCAACAGATGTTAGCTCAGGGCTAATCTTCCTCACCAACAACAAAACAAAACTCTAGGAAAGAAAATTTTTTTTCCATTGAAAGTGGAACAGAGGCTGAATGATAAAACAATTAGCTTATTGTTATACCAAAAAAGAAAATGAGACATTAAACTATCCCTTGCAACTGCATTTTTGAATGTTCAAACAAAAATCTTTTCAATATAAGCTCGGTATATAGACTCTTATTTACAAGCATTGATTAATGTCTGATGAGCTTGGTATTAACAACCCTTTAAGGAACTTACAAAGAATGGGAATGAATGTTCTATGGTCAACTAACTATGCTTCTACATTAAAAAAAAAAACAAGGCCAGAGACTAAAACTCCAAACGCCTTACCCCTTAATCACTCCAAAGCTGATTAAAACCATTCTCAGTTCACTGCGAAAATAGAGCAAGCAGAACAAAACTATTACTTCTTCCACCCCCAAGTCTGTAACGCTACATACAACTCTACTGTATATTCTGCCTTCATCCTTAGCAATGGGTGGAGTTTGTGTGCTCCTAAGAACAACAATCCTGTAGTTTGTGGACTCTATTACATCTCTTTCCACCTACTCAAATGTTTGGTCTTGAATTTCTCTCTTATCTCTTCACTGCCATCATTTATTTCCCCCTTGCTGAGTAGTTTCCACAAATATGCAAAAATGTTTCATGTATGTTTGACCTCTCTTGCCCATGCAGCAGCCACCCCATATCTCCGACCCCGTTTATGGCAAAGTTGCTTAAAAGATTTTTCTATATAACCCGTTAAGATTTTTCTCCTCTAATGTTCTCTCCCCACCCAGCTTTATTGACGTATAATTGATAAACAAAAAACTGCACATATTTAATGCATACAATTTAATGAGTTTGGATGTATTTATATACCCATGAAACCATCACCACAATCAAGGTAATAGATATATTCATCACCTCCAAAAGTTTCTTTATATCTCTTTGTTTTTGTTTTTGTTTGCTTGCTTGTTTTTTGTGGTAAGAACACTTAACATGAGATCTACTTTCAACAATGTTTTAAGTGCAAATGTAATATTGTGAACTATAGACACTATTTTGTACAACAGATCTCCAGAACTTGTTCAGTGTATATATACAAAATAACTGAAGTCAAGATCATGAAGACATAGAATGGTGATGACTGGGGAAGTGGGAAATGGGGAGTTACTCTTCAAATGGTGTAGAGTTTTGGTTATGCAAGATGAATAAGCTCTAATGTTCTCTTGAATTCACTCTACTCAAGCTTTGATTCTGATCACTAAACTGCAATTATTTTTATCAGAGTTGTTAAATCCAGTGTTCAAGTTTCAGTCCTCATTTTAATTGGTCTGTCAGTGCCAGACCAATATATTAGTCTGGCCATGCCAGACTAATATAATTATTAGTCTAATATTAGTTTGTCAGTGCCAGACTAATATAATTAATTGGTCCCTCCTTGAAACTCTTGCTAATTTTGGTTCCAGGTGAATACATTTTGTTGGTGTTCCACAAATCTCACTGACTCTGACTTCTCAATCTCTTTTTCTCAGACCTTCTCCTCTTTTCAAACTCGAAGGGTAGTAATTCCATTTAACCTAAATGAACTCTCTAAGTGACTATATTGAGACTCCTGGCTTTAACACCATGTGTATGCTAAAAACTCCCAATTTTGTATCTCACCATATTCTCCACTGAACCTCAGTCTTATATAACCCTCCATCTACGTGATACGTCTACATGACTGTCCTCTCAAACATAACATGGTGAAAATTGAACTCTTGACTATCTGTTTTTTCTTTATAAGAGTCTAGACAAGAGATGATAGCTCCTTAGATTAAGTTACTGGAGGTGATGGGGAAGTCTAGTCATATTCTGAGTATATTTTGAAGACAAAGCCAACAGAATTCTGAAGGTTAAGATGCTGTGAAGAGAAGGAATAAAATGAGTAAAAACATGATTTTAGTATTTCTTGCCTAAACAAATGGTCTCATTTACGTGATATATTAAAGGAGATGAATGTTTGGGATGATGTCAGTTCTAAACTCATCAGACAATATGAATCAGTGCTTATAAATAGGATTGCATACATTGCACTTAAAGGTAATCTACACACCAAATCACACAAGAAGTATTTGCTGAGGGCTACCTGAAGATAGAGCAATGAACACAAACAAACACACACAACTTGCTGTCATGGTACTTAAATTTTAATGCGAGAAGGCAATAAAACAAAAATAAACAAGGAAATAAACATAGATTTAAGGTATTTAAGATCCATGAATATTATGAAACAAGGGGACACCTTGATAGGATGAGAAGAGGAATTACTTGAGATAAGGTGATCAGGGTCAGCAGTTTTTGCGAGATGGCAGGGCAAAGGTTTCAGGACAGCCTGCTCCCAGCAGGTTCTGAGGTCAGCTATCTAAGCAGGTGCCAACCATGATGAGCCCTGGAGACCAAGGGTAGGGAATTTTGTTCTCCGTGAAATGGGGAGCCACTAGAGGGTTTTATGCAGGAGAGTTATTATATTTTGATTTTATCAATAATGATGTGACATCTATGGGGATTTAAAAGGGTCAAGAATGGCAGTAAGGAGAAAATTTGAGGACAGTGTGGCAATTGTAGATAGGACAATGGCTTGGATTAGTGTGCCCTGGTCAAATTTCAATTTCCACAACAATTAA
This sequence comes from Diceros bicornis minor, assembly GCF_020826845.1. Taxonomy (NCBI): domain Eukaryota; kingdom Metazoa; phylum Chordata; class Mammalia; order Perissodactyla; family Rhinocerotidae; genus Diceros; species Diceros bicornis. The sequence goes on along the minus strand of NC_080742.1, from coordinate 92,632,716 downwards.
TATATAGTATTCTAAGAGTTATCAATACATATTTCTGGAGCTTTAAAAATTTTGACAAATATTTTTTTTGCTTTAAGTTATAATTTGTTTCTTCAATAAATATTTGTTGAGCATCTACTTTGGGCCAGCACCATAGTCATTTTTAGTCACTTTAAAAATATTTAGGAACACTACAACTGGCAATTTTTTGACCATAAAAACAACTTTTTTTTTTTTTTTCTTTTAACTGGTCATAAGCCTATTAGAAATAGGCGTTACCTAATCAGTCCTTCCCTCGGATAACTGGTAAGAGCCAGCAACAAGTTAGACTGTTTTCTTCTTTCCTTAACATGAACTAAATGACTTTATCTCACTATTTTAAGAATACATATACTGTGCCTTCCTGTATCAGTGGCAAATATTTTATTTCTATAACAGTTTTATAGGTAGTTTGTGCTATTGTGTTGGAGATGCAAAGCACAGAGGTTATTATACCAACTCTAGGAACCAAAGTTATTATGAACTTTTCTTAAGAGCAGGCTTTAGAGTAAAAATGTATAAAGAAGTAAACAACATTTGCTTCTTCAATCGTTACTTATTTCAAAGCCATGAATAGAATGTTATGGAACAAAAGGAAAGACAGAGAAGAAAAATGTGAAGAATCAAGGTAATTGCTTTTTACTTGCTAAGATTTAATAAATTACATAAAGTATTACACTGCAGTTTTGATTTGCAGTTTTTGACTAATACAAAGTAGGCAATTTTACCGAAATATAAACGCTGATAACTTTTACAAAAACTCTTAAGGGAAATGGAAATAATATCATTCATTGCCGACACAGTTTTGCATTATATTAAGGCTCTGGGATCTTTTATTTCTCTTGTACCATTATGTCCAACAATGAAGTTATCACTTCTCATCACCATTTTTATTCTAACTTCCACTAACTTAATTTAAGCTCTCATCTTATCTTACCAAGATATTGCCATATATTTCTCACCTAGAGTCTTGAACACTCCTAGTCCATCTTCCATACCACTACCAGAACAAATTTTATTGAATGCTACAGGAGGCAGAATGGTTCCCCAAAGATGTCCATGTCCTAATCACCATAACCTATAAATATATTATGTTATGGCAAGAGGGAATTAAGTTTGCAAATGGAATTAAGTTTGCTAATCGACATGAGGAGATTATCCTGGACTATCCAGACAGGCCTAACATAATCACAAGGCTCCTTGTAAGTGGAAGAGGGAGGCAGGAAAGAGTGTCAGAGTAATGTGATATAAGAAAGACTTTTCCAGACTCTGCTGGTTTTGAATATGGAAGGGGTTATGAGCCAAGGAATATGGTCTGCCTCTAGAAGCTGGAAAAGGCAAGAAAACTGATTCTCCCCAGAGGCTCCAGAAGGAAAGCAGCCCTTCAGATAACTTGATTTTAGCCAATTGAAACCCATTTTGGACTTCTGACTTCCAGAACTGTATGATAATGAATGTGTTGTTTCAAGCTGCCAAGTTTGTGGTAATTTGTTACAGCAGCAATAGGAAAATACATGTTACACCCTGATTTAAAACCTTTTAATGATTCCTCATTACACATAAGATAAAGTCAGGAGTGTGCTGGTAGATGATTAACAACAAGATCTCTGGAATAAAAAGGCCTAGTTTGCAGTGTTTGTTCAATTTCCATGGTATAATTACTCAAACTATGGCCTATTTCAAGTTACCAACCTGACCTAACTGAAGGCCTAGTTGGAAAGACAGACACTGATCCGTATCTTACAGGCTGGTGCAAGCAAACCACTGGATAAATTCTATCCACAGTGATGTGGCCTCTAAGACCATCCTTAGTCTAACCTCTGCCTAAGTTCCCAACTCATTTCATACATCTTTCCCTGGTCTCCTTCATGTTCTTTGCATTTACTGGCTTTTCCCTGGGATACCTCCCTTTCATCTGCCTATTGGAATTCACTAATGATTTATAAATCAGCAAAGGCAATGCCTCCTTTGTGAAGCCTTTCCTGCCTATTTTATCTCTCACCCTATTAAATTCCCACACAGAATAGAGACCATGGATGCCATTTTTTCTGATGGCAAAAGTACCTTGTAGCTTCTTTCATCACAGAATTAATCCCAAATTGTAGCCATTGGTTTATTTTAGTTTTCTTCCCCTAGTCTGAGACTCTAGGAAGGACATACATTTGCATTTTCTTAAACTTAATATGTACAATACCTAGAATACACATAAGCCTGTAATAAATACATGAAAATGTTTGTCAGATAAAAAGAAATTAATGTTTTGTTAAGCTCATACTCTCAATAAACAAGACAGATGCGAAAAAGATTAGTTCCATTTGAGAGAAGAACACTCACCAGACAGAAGCCAGATTTCATAAAGAAGATGAGAGGATTAAGACAGATTATGCATGTAACAATTTTGGTAAATGAGCAAAGGTTTAACCCACAATTTTTTGATATTCTCCTTGGTGCCTGGCATTTTGCTGGCAGTACAGAAGTAGCAGCACCTGTCCCACACAGTCTGGAATATTGAAAATAAAACAGCCAGGTGAAAATGAGAAATTCTCAAGTTAGATTTCTAAAGGAGAAAAAAATAGTTTTATAATCTTTGTATGGACCAAATTTCAAAAAATGGATAAAAAAGAATAAGAATTAAAATTTTGAAATTTTCATAATTAACAAATAAAAAAGAAAGCCAATACAGCAATATTGATATCATGTGAAATCTAAGGGGAAGAATAATAAAGTAAAAGGATCACAGCAGAAAATGATCTATCTACAAAAAATGATATATCAGTCATGAACTTATAAGCAATTCAACTAACAAAATGAAATCAACCTATACAAAGCAAAAAGTGCTGATTTTATTAGAATGCATTAATAGATTCATAAATAATTTGGAAAAGTTGATTGCATCTGTTTGACAATTTTATGGATCAAAAAGAAAATGAAAAGGAAGGAAGGAAGGAAGGAGAAAACAACGAAAATAAATTATTCCAGTTCCAAATAATATGTGAGATAGATACACGGATAGATCTTCCACTGAAAACAACCAAGAATCCTAAATAAAACATTTAAAAAATATAATTTTCAGAAAATCTTCGATAACTTAGTAAAAATGTAAGATCTTATTCTTAATAGTATCATTTATTTAACATGAACATGTGCATTGTTATCAAGTACATAATAGTAAATACATTAATTGTTCATAATTTTATCATACCTTGTACACTACTAGATTTTATTATTAATCAGTACACGCTTAAGAGTCCACAGTTATTATTATCTAGTTAGAACCTAGAGATTCATGAGAAATAACATTAGAAAAGAATGATCTATTATGGAACTTATCAGTCCACATAATCTATATTGCTATCTGTAATATCTTTTCTCTTCAGTACTCAGATTTCCAGTGTTGAGATCAATTTTGTTGTTTTGATAACATGTAGAACTGGTAGTCCATGCAGATTAAAGGAGAGGAGAAAACTTATTGGCCAAGGTCTCTTTTAATGGCCTGTTTCTAAATGACGTATGCATCAGATTTGAAAGAAGCATCAATATGGCAAAGGAGAATTACAGATAATGGCTATGAGGTCTCCTACTATTCATTATTTTTTTGATTGACTTTTCTGGAAGACTTATGATAAGGATTCTGGTCTCTGGTATGTTCAGAGACAGAATTTTTTAAAAATGAATTTATGGCCCATCTCTAAATCTATTGTTGCTAGCTCGCAAAACATTAACATATACTTACAACTTACCAGGAACGCTTCTAAGAACTATACAAATACTAAATCATTGGACCCTCTTAATAATTTCCAGTAATAGTATCCTCAATTGATAAATGAGAAACTGAGATGGATAAGGTAACTCTCCCTGGGTCATACCACTAATAAGTGACAGAAATGGAATTTTAATCCATATATTCTGTCTCTACAGTCTATGCCTCTACAGTCTACGCCAATTTATCAGTTCATTCTACAAAGAACAGCGATGTTAATTGCATGATAGAAAATTAACAAATGATAGCTGGGAAATTTCCTTGGTCAATGTATTTTTTGTTGCAAGTACCAGAAATCCACATTTGCCAGATAAAACAAGAGGAGAAATGTGCTACAAAGGTCTAACAAAATCTGTCTGGCCCCCTAGCACAATTTCCAATCAAGACCCATGAGGTACTGATTCCCACCTTTTCCCATTCTCTCTAGGATAACTTGGTTTCTCATATCTGCTTCTCTTGGTTTCTGCTTCATTTAATTCTTTCTGTAAACCCCCCCCCCCATAGTGACTTTGTGATTTTCTTATCAGTCTTACTTGTAAGTATTTTTGGTGTAATTATCCAGGTTTCAGATTTGTGTTAGACATTTCATTACTCTGGTGTTCCTAAAATTATTGTAATATACCAAAAACAAAGCTAGATTCTTCGTAACAGGCTATCTGCAGTCCAGTTGGCGCTATGACCACCACTTCCATCCCTGCCCAGACACTCTTTCCTGTGTAGTTCTTGGTTAGAGATTTCCAATGATGGGAATTTGCTGGAGATTCAGAAAGCAGAAGTGAAACAAATAACATAATCACGGGGAGGTCGTGAGTGTTACTCCCAGAGGCTTCATCAGTTTGTCGCCTTTGATGTTTACTTCACAAATTCCCATGTGGCAAATGCAGCAGCTTTTGGGACCTGTCCCCCAGCTTCCAGTCTGCCTTTGTGGAGAGCATTGCAGATTTCCCCACAAGTTCTCCTTTTTTCACCTGCACTCCTGGGCCTCAGTCCAAGATCCACGTGTGCGCGTCTGACTTTGGGTGTAACTACCCCAATCTTCAAAGCACCTTTCTTGACCTTCTCACTTTCATCTCTTCTAACAGTCATGTAAGATCTTCATTTCTTTTAAAAACTTTTAAATAATATATAGATAAACTAGTTTTCCTGAATAAACTTTTACTGATATATCCTTGTAATATCTCAAGACATTTTTGTTTTTTTAATTTTTCATGTGTGATATTTATCCAAAATCATGGGCCAATAATTTAATTTAAAAGATGCTGGCTATTCTTAGGAGAGTGGCAATATGTCTAAGCTGTGTTTTTTTTATACTTTATCTATAACACAAATTTAATGGCTTAAAATACCTACATTACCATGTATGGTTATAGCAGTTCTTCTACTCGAATGAGTTTTTGGATAGCTTAATTATGAAAAATAGAGAATACCAATCTCTGTGAGAACACTAACACCAGTGTCCCCAGAAATTAATGCACACTGAGTGTAGACTCACATTATTAAGAAAGAATTTAGATTTTTCCTTAATAGATTTAAAATCTCCCTTGATGGTTGGAAACAGAGCTGAAAATGAGGGCATGAAAATATAGAACACTGTCTGTGAAGTGGAACTCCACTCATTTAAACAATCAGAGCCTATAGACCTAGTAAAACTATATTTAAGGTCCAGTATAATCTGCTAAGCTTATCTTTTTCATCCTAAATTTTTTTTCTGTAATAAAACTTTCAACTCTTATGAAAATGCTATCTATGCAAAGGAAAAAGATAATCAAGCCAGAATGTGAAGATAAGTCAAGCTTACCTCACAGAGGTGATAATGATGAGATCAAAAGGAGATTGAGGAGACAGACAAAAGTCTGGAGCCCAATAAATTGGGTGCCCATAATTGCTTCCTTTTCTCATCACTTTTATGAGGAATCACATGCTGAGGAAATAAATATGAGGAGAAAATAAAGTCACTCAAATGAACCTGTATCAAAGAAAACAGATTTCACAATTAAAGTAATTTTCTTACTGTAATCACTATGCTCAATGTTTAACAAGACAGTGTTTCTAGCCTTATAAAATCATTTTACTGGTACAACTAAATTCAAAATTTAAAAATGAAGAATGTTTCATTTTGATACTTTATTTATAGAATTTCTAAATAAATATTTGATAATATCCTCAGTACCTCTTCATAAGGTACTGCTTTAACTCTAGAAGCGGTTTAATATTTACTCAGTGGTGATTTAAGATTTATCACGTATATATGCAAGAAATGCTTCCAAGTTGTATCAGTTAGGGTTTTCCAGAGAGAAAGAAAGAGTTTAGGCAACTAGCTTAGATGATAGCAGGGGCTACAAGTCCAAAATTTGTATGGCATGCCAGCAGGCTGGAAACTCAGGAAGAATTTCTATGTTCCATTCTTGAGGCAGAATTCCTTTTTCTCCAGGAAACCTCCATTTTTGCTCTCAGGGGTATTCAACTAATTGGATGAGGCCCACTCACATTATGAAGGATAATCCTCTTACTTCAAGTCAACTGATACATAGATATGGAGTCAACTGTCATAGATGTAGAGCACAGACTGGTGGTTGCCAGAAGTGGGAGGTGAGAGAAATGGGATAGAACATTAAAAAAAAAAAAAAAAAAAAATATATATATATATATATATATATATATATATATGGCAAAATGTTATGTTTCTGCTTGTACTCCTCTGTATGCTTTAAATATTTTATAATAAAATTTGATTAAAAAATAAATTCTTATTGTTTTGATTAATACAATTTGTCATATATATATTAAAAGCCCAATATGCCGTGCAGTAAATGAATCTAAACAACATGTGGGTGATTGTGGGGAAATCTGTCCTTAAAGGATTCTTTGCCCATTTCTTGTTGGGATCTACAAAACGATTAAAAATAAAGAAAGAAAGAAAAAGAAAGGGAGGTGGACTAATATAACAGGACTTGATTTGGAAACAGGGACCTAATATATCTGAAGCTGAATCTTTGTTCTGAAGGCCTTTATGTGTACTAGTCCCTCTGCCTAGACATTTGTTCCAGCTCAAACATCACTTCTCAGAGAGCTCTTCCTTGATCCCCTTCTCATCTGAATTTATTTCTCTTGTTACACCTTCTCATAGCTTCCTCTGGTTTTCTTTTACAGCATTTACTACAATTTTGGAAGTTTTAATTTGTCTTCCTAATCAGACCTTAAATTCTCTGGGGACAGAATCTATGTTTTATTCATTTCTGTATGATGCCAAAGAAAAATTGCACTGAACAGAATTAAACAGGCCAGGAAGACTTTAGACTATTGCAAGAGGGGAGAGAGATTGAACTGAACTCCACTAAAACCAAAGGCAAGAGGGTTTTTAAACTCTGGAGCAAGCTAAAGGAATACTAATGGAGGACATTGGTCAATGTGATTAGGTCATCTGTATTTGCTAGTTGGTGTTTATAGGCTCCCACCTTCCCATAGAGACTGGGAGACAGGGGTACTACCTTTCTTGATGATTTCATTTCTAAGGGTTGGTTCCTAAGTCGTTAAGAATGAAAGTCCTGTGTGGTAAAACTGGCAACAGGCTGAGAGAAGATTTACATCTCAAAGGAGCAGAGAAAAAAGAAGTTACCTGGATTATAAATATTAATCACATCTACAAAATACCTTCACAGCCACATCTAGACTAGTGTTTGACCAAACAACTGGGCGCTATAGCCTAGCCAAGTTGACACATGAAATCAGCCATCACATAGGCCTAACAAAAAACTTGTCATAGGGAGACACATAAACGTAGTTCCAGCTGAGAATAAAAGGTGATTGTAAGATTATGATGACCCATAAAACACAACTTGGAGAAATTTTTAAGTATTAGAAGCAAACTTTCTATTTGGTTGTCAACATTTCATATAATTTCAATATATATAATTTATTATGATTATATTTAAATATAATTTCAATAAAAGGATGGATTGTGGGGCCACAGCTGGGTGATCTAACACAAGTAATTTAATTTCTCCATGCTTCAGTTTCCTCATAGGGAAAATGGAGCTGATAATATACATACTTCATAGGGGTTTATGAAGATTAAATTACAAAAAACAAAATACTTAGAAAAGTGCCTACTCATAGCATGTGTTATTATTATTAGAAATAAAGTCCTTTTTATAAGAGGGTTATTTACATAATGGCAATATTAATCATTTAGAGTAATTTCTAAATGAAGAAGTTGCTATGTATTTTGGAAATTACTACTACCACTGAAAATGTTAGTTTTAAAATAATGAAAGATAAGCACTTAATTAAATATGACAAAAGAATTGTATTCAATATGATGTTTAAACAAAAATTTCAAAATTTAAAATAGTCGCCAGACAATTTCAATTGAGGGAGGACTAGAAAATACAAGGAAAAAATATTGGAATATTATAATACAGGACTCATTTTCATATTCATATTCTTTCCAAAAGGTCACAATGTCTCTGACACTGCTCCTAAAACAACCGTGTGTATTAATATTTAGGTACAAAACAAAACAAAAGAAACCTTTTCTTACTCCAAGGAAATCTTTCTATTGACTTAAGTCACTAGATAGCCACAATTTACCAGACTAGTACAGAATAGATTCTAGCTTATCCTTTTACATCAGCCTTCTTAATCTTCAGCGCTCACTCAAACACACATATAGGCGTAAAAAGTTGTCTCTGAACATTTCCTATTACTTTTATGAACATCAGTGTGGTAATGCGTACATAATATCTTTCGAGGCTCAGATAAGATATATGACACTGATAGTTAAAAATGTAATATGTTTGATAAAGTTTTTAATGCAAAATTTAAGGCAAGGGAACTGCAGCCTATTATTTTAAGTAATCTCATGAATTTAAACTTTGTATAATAGAGATTGAGATCATATCTTGGTAATTCCCATAATGTGAAATGTAAACCTTTCTAATATGATATAACATTAAGTTTAAACATTAATTTTACTCTATCTATGGAAATAACATTATTTAAATAGCACTGTGATTATTTTACTCATAAAACTAGACATCTTCACAGATGTAGGTAAAAGTAAGTTATTTTATAGCTAGCACTCTCTTCTGGGTAAAAGAAGAGTTTATTGAATGGAATAAAATTCAATTTAATTTTAATGTAAAACAGAATTTGTGTTATAAATGTAAAAATACCAAGTATTTTTATTATATATATAGATTTTATATATTTACGTTGTAATTTTAAAAAATATTTCATTGGGTTTCTTTTTCAATTTGTAAGTTAAAATGACCAGGTGCATACCTAAACGTGTATATGGTGGAAAAACATATAGACATGAAACTTTAGAGCTCTGAAGATCACAAATGCCAACGCCTCCATTTTGCAATGAAATTAAGGCCATTGATACTTGCCTCCTACTCCAAGATCCTGTATGCTGTCTCACAATGCGTCTGTTTCCAAGCAACAGTTCACCTTATTCATTTGGCTATATGTACATGCATTGAACAGATATTAGTTAAGTACTTATTATATGCCAGGTATTGTTCTAGAACCAGGAAATATACAAATAAAAGAATCCTAGACTTGAAAGAGCATAATATGAAAAAGGACAGATTGTGACACATACATAAACGAGTGTGACAAATTGTCCCACGTGTTTTATTAGAAGTGTGCCGTCACTGCGTATGGTGTTTTCAGTTAGATCTGAATGAGGGTTGGGGGTAGGTAGGGAGTGTGAAACTTAAGCTGAGTGTTGAAAAGTGAATAGGTATTTGCTAAGCAGTACATAAAGACATCGTGTATAATCAGAATGGTTGGCGCGGGGTCTGAGTAGACCAGGAGAGAAGAATTGGAGAATGGTAAGGTATATATGAAGAGACAGACAGAAGTGGAATAACAGATGGCTTTTTTTTTTTTTCCAGAAATGGTAATTAAATGTTGATTTAATTTTGTTTCTTATCTTACAAACTCATAACACTATTGCCTCACTTTCACTTGCAGCCTAACTCAGAAGTATATGTGATGGGGAAAATCATTCTCCATTATTCCCCTGAAAAGCTCCATCTTTATGTGGTAATTTCCATCCCTATACCTTAGCTGTGCCAGTGGAGGCATGCTCACCTCTCATTCAGATTATTATAAGCTTTCGGAGTAGATTTGGACAATCACATTTGTTAATCATCTGCCTAACTTTTATTGCCTTAATTGAATGCCCTGTACTTTTTCTGAACACATGGAACTTGCAGACACCTCTAGTCTCAGTCAGACCATGATAAGACCTACTCCATTGTCAACCTACTATCCAGGTTAATCTCTCTATATTTCTGCTTTCAGAAGTAAATTAATCTTACATATAAAAGAGATCTCTAACATATTGTTAGGTCTTTCTTTTCTTTAAATTTGATTTGACAAGATTTTCTTTAGAATTTTTTAGTCACGAATAAGTTCAGAGAGATCTGTTACCTTATCCATCACTTTGTTTCAAAGCAGAAATCATATTGTCACAGAAAAGTACTGTGTTGGTAGTTTATTTCTAAAAGGAAAAAAGAAAAAAACAAAAAACAGACAAAACCCTTAAAATAAAGAGTCATCAGTGAGGTATTTAAATAAAAACAGCTTAATCTAACGTTTTACTTCTGTGCCTTATGGTGTATACAGCTAAGAAAAATAAAGTGACAGTTGCTTTTCTTGCAGGGCATACTATTACAGATAGCGAGGAAGATTTATGTATCTTATTTGGACACATTGCTAACGTCAATAGAGCAGTTTAAAGTGACTTGGAATATAGGCAATTTGTTAAATTTTAGCGTTAGTGTAACTTCTGTGAAGTTTTCGTCATATATCAACAATTGTTCCATAAGGAAGACTTAGTAATATTTTCACAGGCATTACTCTCTCTACATGATGATTTTATAGATTGAAAGAAACTTGCTTTTTTTTTCAAATTAAAGCATTGTTTTTTAAATAATTGCTAACTAATGTATCTTGGTTATCTTTAACAGATATGAGAGTAGTGTTGTCATTCTCGGATACGCAGGTGTGGCTTTCCAACCTTATATGATTCTTAAAGATTATACCTATTCCTCCAATAAGTAAGAAGAGGTTCATTTCATATATAAATGTTGCATAGAGATGAGATGTTGGAAAGGTAGAAATTAAAGATGACATGAGATTTTATGTCTGAGTAAATGAAAGTAGGAAATCTTCATTGGCAGAGAGGTTTTCTGGAAACATGTTCTATCAATTACTGAGAGAGGTGTTGATGTCTCCTACCGTAATTATGGCCGGGTCTGCTTCTCCTTTCAGATTTTGCTACAAATATTTTGAAGCTCTGTGACTAGTCCATACATATTTAGAGTTTTTATGTTTCTTGGAGAGCTGACCCCTTTATCATTGTATAATATCCTTTTTTAGTCCTAGTAAATTCCTTATTCTGAAGTCTACTTTGTCTGAAATTAATAGAACAATTTTGTTCTTTTTGTAAAAAAAAAATTAGTGTTTGCATGTTGTATCTTTTCTATCAATTTTATTTTAATCAATTTATTTCTTTATTTTTACAGTGAGTCTCTTGTAGACAGCCTAAAGTTGGGTCTTGCTTTTTCATCTCATTTGACAATCTCTGTATTTTACTTGGTACTAATGGGTTGTCTATATTTAATATTATTATTGATAAGTTTGGATTAAAATACCACCTTGATAGTTGTTTCCTAGTTTTTTCTATCTGTTCTCTGTTTCTTTTTCTGCCATATTTGGTCAATTTCCATATTTTTGTGTCAATCCTTGTTTCTGTCAAGTATTATAATACATCTGCCTGAAGATCTTCCTTAATGGTTCTTTCAGTGCAAATCTACAGGCAATTAATTCTCTCCGTTTTTGTCTGTTTGAAAGAGTCTTTATTTCCCCTTCAATTTTAAAGGATATTTCACTAAGTTGCCACTGAACGTTCTGGTACAGGAGTGAGAAAAGGCACAAGAGCAAATGTCAGTTTTCTCGTATGTAACAAAAATTCCGGTTAGCAAACAATAAGCATGTTGTATTGAACATTGCTAATCCAAGGATTAGTAAGTATTGTCTCAGTTAGCAAACGAAAACAGTTGAGTTATTGATAATTAGGGAGCTACTTTTAATGACTTGATCTTAAGTGTAAGTAAGCCGATATAAACATAAAACCACATCCCTTATGTTAACAGTCCTGGAGCAAAGGAAGCAGTGAAGGGTAGGAGAAATGTCGAACACGAATTGATTCTTGTCTTGGGAGACTGCTCTGGTTCTATAGCCTACTTGATTTTATAATGTGTTTATTGAGCTGCCACCAAGCTGCTGGGCTTCCACCTCTGCCCAAACAACCGAACATGGGAACCTAATAGTGATAAAGCCGTGGTCCAAAGGGCGCCAATATCCACTGCCAATCACAATCTTTAGAAAATAAACTACTTGCCCTGATTTTGAGAGTGGAAAACTAGGAAGGACAGACAGTTGGTGCGGCTATTTATTATTCTGCTACTTCATCTAACAATAAGCATTTCTTTTTCCTTTTGAGAGACAGGTATTGATTCATCATTACCAATGTGTTGTGTTTAAGGAAAATTGGAATATCCATTACCTTGTCTTAAATTAATCTGGCCAATTCAGGGGACAAGTGGAAAAAATAAACATTAAAAGAATTCTAAAATCCATATTTACTTACTTATCAAATTCAAATGCTAAGAAATGACTTTTTATTCCTCCATGAGTAATGCCTATTAGATTATATTTTACATTCTTCCATATGTTTTTAACAGATTTCTTACATCTGTTTACTCATGAGTAATATACTCTAAGATTATTAGTTTACTCATGAGTAATATACTCCAAGATTTTTAAAAGTTAGATAATTGCTATTTTGCTGCTGAAAGGGCATAAAATGCAACTAAATAGCTAAGTTAAAAAAAAAAGAGAAAAGAAAAACAAAGCAAGACAGCATGAGTGTGTGTGTGTGTGAGTGTGTGCGTGTGTGACTTTAGAAGATTTCAAATAAAACTAAAAAGGTATAATCCCACTGACTTCTCAATAGTCCTAAAGTCTCTCAGTACACATACAGTGCTGTAGAATCCCACCTGTGTCACATTAGTTCATGTCATCATGTTGCTACAGTCACCTTTTCTCTCTAGGTTCTCATTCTCCAGTTTTGCTCTCCTGGTGATTGACAGTCTTTGCCACGTCTCCTTTCTTTCCGCACACCTCGTGTTCCTCTCTCTGCCTTTGGCTCCTGCTGTCCTGCTGACTAGGCAAACAACCCTCTGGGTGGTTGAATCCTCTTGCTTAGCTCAAAGAAATACAAAGACAGATGTTGTAACTGTGACCTTTCCATTTAGACACAGTTTGTCAGTTTTTGTGAAAGCACTTTCTGTAAAAAGTCTGTCCTAAGATTTTATAAGGAAAAACAAAAGAAAACAATTTTTTTTTAAAAATGAAAAGCAGAAACTTGAATAATTGAAAACAGACTCAGATGAAATAAGATGACAGTACTCATGAGACAACTACAATAATAACGTAATGTATTTGCTTCTCAAGTTAATACCTTAGGAAACTGCAGCTTAGAGCAGTTAAGTAAACTGCCCTCGTTTATGCATTTATAAAAGAGCAGAACCCAAATTTGATTAGATCAATAACATCAATCCTCTGTCCTTTCCTCTACAAAGCATGCTTTGGTCAATGCTAGAGAATGGTGGCAGCTTTTCCAGATTGTGAAAGGTCTGGTATATCTTGGCCATCTAGGGGACAGATATCTGGGGAAAGTACTTTATGTGAAAAATCATAAATATATCTTAGTATATCTAATATATATCACCAGTTTAAATATTACAGAAAATACTTTAAAAAATATTTTCTAAATAAGAGAAAACTAAAATTATTACATTTTAATGTGTCAATCTTTTATTATGGAAATATATATTACAGTGGATTTTATCCATAGTTAGAAAATAACACTTTCTACCTCATAAAATGCACCAATGATTTCTAAGGAGAAAAAAAAATCACATGATTATATCCATAGATGATGAAAACATTTGAAAACGTTCAGTATCTATTGTTGATTTTTTAAAAAATCAATCAAATAGACGTAGATATTTTTAAAAAATAAATCAAATAGATGTAGATATTAACACCTATCTATCTCAGACATCATTCTTAATGGGAAAAAATTTGTCATTCACTTTAAAGTTAAGAGGTAAGAAAAATACCCTCTTGTCTCTGTCAAAAGTACTAAACATTGAACTGGAGGTTTTAGTCATTTATTTAAACAGAAGTATAATGAAGTATTAAAAATGGAAAGGAATAAAAAATGATGCTTACCAATGATATGATTATTTATGTATAAAATCCTGGAGAGTGAGAGATTTATCTTAAAAATACTACAAAGAACAATTCAGTGGCATACTAATGGTAGCATAGAAAATTTATAAATAGATAGTAATTGATTTCACGTTTACTACCAACCTGTTAGAAAATATCGCGGATGATAAGACATTTTTACAATAGCAAAGCAAAGTTACATTACACGGGCACAAACTAACAAATGATATGCATGCCCTATGTAAGAAAATTTAAAACATAAAACTGGACTTAAACAAAGCGAAAGACATACCAAGATTATGTATTAGGATGCTCAACATCCTTGAGACATCAGTTCTCCCTGATTTAGTTTAGAAATTTACATGACATCTGTAAAATTTTCAAGTGTTATTTTACAGACTGTATCTCAAAAAACTGATTCTAAATATACATTTGGAAAACAAGCAGAAAAAGTGAATACTAGAGGGGAAAAAGATCAAGAATGGTGAGACTAATCTACTAGATATTAAAATATATTATTAAACTTCAACGATCAGAGCACGTGAGACTGGAATATGAATAGACAAGATAGAAAAGTCAATGGGGAGAAAATCCAGTGATCAAGCACATGTATACAATAATCTGTGATGATGACAGATCTCTAATCAGTGGAAAAGTGTCTATTCACCAAAGGTTTTTGAGACTCTGGGGTAATATAACTATATTTCTCATTCTCCTTCTCTTTCGCACTCTCTCTCTCTCTCCACATCTTACACCATATAGCATTTTTTCTTGTACTTTTTTTTAATTGAAGTATATTTGGCATATAACATTGTGCAAATTTAAGGTATACAACAGATTAATTTGATACATTTATATATTGTAATATGATTGCCATTGTAGCAATAATTAGTACCACAATCGCATTATATAATTATCCATTTTTTTATGGTTGGAATTACTAAGTTCTAGTCTCTTAGCAAGTGATTATAATACAATATTGTTGATTATTATAATAAAATATTGTTGTCCATGTTCACTATACTGTGCATTGGATCTCTAGGGCTTATTTACTGCTCGTTGTAAGTGTATACCCTTAAACAACATCTGTCCTATCCCCTCCACCACTTATCCCTTGGTAACCATCCTTTTACTTTCTGGTTTTTACAAGTTTGGCTTGTTTAGATTCTACATATAAGAAATATCATGCAGTACTCATCTTTCTATGCCTGACTTATCTCACTTAGCATAATAAGCTCAAGGAGCCTATCTATGTTGTTGCAAATGGCAAGATGTCCTTCTTTCTCATGGCTGAATAACATTTCATTGCATATATATACCACATTTTCTTTATCTGTTGTCCATCAATGGACACTTAGGTTGTTTCATATCTTGGTTATTGTGAATAATGCTGCAATAAACATGGGGGTGCGTATATGTCTTCGATATCCCATTTTTATTTCCTTTGGGTATATGCCCAGAAGTGGAATTGATGGATCATATGGTAGATCTATTTTCAATTTTTTAAGGAACATCCATATTGTTTTCCATAGTGGTTGAACCAAGTTACATTCCCACCAGCAGTGTACAAGGATTCCTCTTTCTCCACATCCTCGCCAGCACTTGTTATCTCTTGTCTTCCTGATGTTAGCCACAGCAGGTAGAAGGTGATATCTCATTGTGGTTTTGATTTGCATTTCCCTAATGATTAGTGATGTTGAACATATTTTCGTGTACCTGTTGGTCATTTGTATGTCCTTTTGGAAAAAGTCTATTTAGTTCCTCTGCCTATTTTTTAATCAATTGTTTGTTATTGAATTGTATGAATTCTTTATATATTTTGGATATTAACACTTTATCCAATATATGGTTTGCAAAAATTTTCACTCATTCTGTAGATTGCCTTTTCAATTGTTTCTTTTGCTGTGCAGAAGCTTTTAAGTTTAATGGAGTCTCATTTGTTAATTTTTACTTTTGTTGATTGCGCATTTAGTGTCATATCCAGAAAATCATTGGCAAGACCAGTGTCAAGGAGCTTCTCCCTGTGTTTTCTTCAAGGAATTTTTACGGTATCAGGTCTTATGTTTAAGTCTTTGATCCGTTTTGAGTTAATTTTTGTGAGTGGTGTAAGACAGAGGTCAAATTTCATTGTCTTGTACGTGTTTATCCAGTTTTCCCAACACTGGTAGTTGAAGGGACTATCCTTTCCTCACTGGGTGTTCTTGGCTCCCTTGTGAAATATTAGTTGACTGCATATACCAGGGTTTATTTTTGGACTCTCTCTTCTGTTCCATTGGTTTATGTGTCTATTTTTATGCCAGTACCATACTGTTTTAATTACTATAGCTTTGTAGTGTGTTTGAAATCAGGAAGTGTGATACCTCCGACTTTGTTCTTTTTCCTCAGCATTGCTTTGGTTACTTGGGGTCTTTTGCCATTCTGTGCAAATTTTAGTATTGTTTTATTCTATTTCTGTGAATAAATTGGTATTTTGATGGGAATTGTGTTGAGTCTATAGATGGCTTTAGGTAGTATGGACATTTTAACAATATTAATTCTTCTGGTTAATAAACAGATATATTTATTTATATTTCCATTTGTTTGTGTCTTCTACGATTTCTTTCATCAATGTCTTTGTACAGATCTTTCACTTTGGTTAAATTTATTTAACCAAACTCGGTATTTTACTGTTTTTGATGCTATGGTGAGTGGCATGGTTTTCTTTATTCTTTTTCAGATGTTTTATTACTAGTACATAGAAATGCAACTGATTTCTGTATTTACATTTTGTATCCTGCAACTTTACTGATATCCTTGATTAGATCCAAGTTTTTTGGTTAAGTCTTTGGGATTTTCTATATACAAAATAATTTCATCTGCACATAGCAACAATTTAAAAAATCTTCTGGATTAAATATTTAAATGCAGAAGTGAAATCGTAAAACTAGTTCAAAGTGTGTGAAAATTTAAACCTTGGAGTGAAGAAGTCCTTTACAACTGAATCAAGATCCAGAAAGCAGAAACAAATGAATAATAAATATCATCTAAATTTAAAAGACATACTTTTGAGTGGTTAATTTAAAAAACACATATAAAACTCAAATATAAATAACACACTAGGAAATAAATATTTGCAACTCATGGGTATAATCTCCCCAATGTATAAAGAGAAAAAGATCCAAACCCCAATCAAAATTGACTGAAAAATATGAACAAGATAGGTACAGAATTGAAACCCCACGTGGTTCTTCAACACATACAAATGTGCAAATGTCCAATTTCCTCATAATGAGAAAAGTGAAAATTAAACTTATGCAGAGGTGTGAAATATGTTTTAAACCTATCATTTTGACAATAATCTAAAAGTTTGATCACACTGAGGTGTTGAGCCATGAATAATAGGCACTCATAAATTATGTGTAACTTTGTACGAAACTCTTTCAGATGACAGCTTAGTAATATGGCAAAATTATAAATGCAAAGATTCTATGAAATTATCCTATGGATATACTTATGTATATACAAAACAACGAGAGCTATGTTATTAATTTCAGAATGGTCTATAAGAGCATAAGGACTGGAAACAAATTAAATGCAGTCCATATGTGTTGGTTAAATTAATTCTGCTACAACCATACAATGGAATACTATACTTACCCTCTAAAAAAAGAGTGAGGAAGCTCTCCTCATGATCTAGAAAAATCTCTTAATATACATTTTTATGATCAAGAAATAATAGATAGAGGAGTATCTATACTACAATGACATTTGTGTATAAAGTGGAAAATAAGAATTGTATGTGTTTATTTAGATATTCATAAACAAAATTTGGAACAGTTCAGGAAAAAACTAAAACTAAATTCCTTGATTTTGGAATGAGTGAAAGAAATGTATCTTTTACATTTTGAAATATGAATGCTGTGATTTATTATGTATTCAGAAAGTTAAATAAATGTAATTAATTTAGTTATTTTATCATCCAAGTCAATATTTGAATACTAGTGAAAGCTGCTGAGGTTCAGGCCTCAAACAAAGATAAACATTTTTCTCCCCCTAGAATGTTAGTTCCATGAGAAAAGGGGTTATGTTTTGTTCACTAGTATATACCAAGCACCTAGAACAATTCTTGGCACACAGCACATATTCGATACACACTGAATCAATAAATGAATAAATGAATGAATGTAGGGTATGTTAGGGCCTATATGTATATATTTTCTGGTACAAGCTGAGCGAAAGGATGTGATCAATGTGTATATGTTCTGACATGAACACACTTTTAGGTTTCCCAATGCCCTAGAAGGTCAACAAATTAGAAGTTAGTTTTGCTTTTCTTAGGCCCATAAAGGTTAGAAAAATGCTATATCAGAGCAAACATTAAACACTATGTAAGCAAAAATGAAACCCCCACATTACTAATTTCAGTTTTTCACCATAACAGAACACAAATTTACCTGAGGGAAGGAGAATAACTGACAAACTAAGAGGAAGGACGTTACGATCTGCTTAGTTTCAACCTTACTAGGATGGCAGCGAGTCACTGTCAGTTACACAGAGCGTATGATGTCTGAGTTTAAACTCAACCGGGAGAACTCAGGCACCAATGGTAAGCCTACTACATTGGAATTTTCCAAACTTTAAAGAAACGCAAGATTTTTTTATCCACTCTGTTCTTCATATCACTAGGGGTCTTCAGAGCACATAGCCTAGCTTTCCAAGGCAGTCTGTTTACACATCTTGTTCCAAGTACTTACTAATACCTCCCCTTTCCACTCTCAGAATTGCTCCAGTTTGAATGATAATGTATTTGGTTACCCTTTCTAAGTCTGTGCCTTCAAAAGCCATGACCAATCATAAGCGATGAAGTCTGCTAGTCTGCTGCTCTACGAAATTTTCATTTCTCAGGTTTACATTTCTCCAAGCCTTGGTAAAATTTCAATATTCAAATAAGTATGTTGAAAAATTTTTCTTTCATCTCTCCATTTCCTACTAAACCAGAATTTTAATAAGCCAGGATAAGCATGCTAACCCTGCCACCATAGCTGAGAGCAGGAACAACCCTAGAGTCACTTGGTGGCAGAAGCTCTTTGAAGAGAACATATGTATAAAAGTCCTACTTGTTTTTGAGATTCAGTTTTTTCAGCAAGATATTACCTTCTCCATCAGGGACAATGCTTCTAATAAGTAACATTGTCTTTTTGGTCTAAGGCTACCCACAGAGAATAATACAATCCCAGGAAAACAATCTCGGACCCTGGCAGAGGGAAGATCCCTGCTAATTCAGGTGGAGAACCTGAACAAGCCTACCAAACCAAAGAGAAGCTCTTTACTAACCAGCATGTGCTGGGGTGGGGTGCGCTTGCTGAGGCAGCTGCAGCGAGAGCATCAGAATTCCCACGTGGTTCTTAATCCAAATGTTAGGCCCTGTGCATACACCCTTTTGAACTGCACTAGGCTTCAATATGTCAGAAGGTAGTTGAAGAAGTTTTGACACTAGTAAGATGAGCTTACTTCCACTAAATAGAAAAATAGAAAATACCCAAATCCCAGAGATACATAAAAGGAAGAAAAACAGATTGGAAAACAAAGTAGAATTTTGCTAACAGCTACACAAATTCCCTAGGGATTTGTTCTCTAGGGAGAGGCTGAATTGGTGCACACTGCTTAGGTTTGAGGCTTAAGTAACACTTCCCAATCCTATATATTCCATATGCCTGTGGAAAAGCTGATATACAATAGTGAATGCTGCAACTTGAGGCCCATATATTTTTACTGGTAAATTGTGTCAAACATTCAATAAAAAATTAATACCAAACCTATGGAAACTCTTGAAGAAAAAAGAGGGGGAAACAGTTGCCAAACCATTTCAGAAGCCAGAATAACCCTGATATCAAAAGCTGACAATTACAAGAAAATCAGAGGCTATGAAAGTGTAATTCCTCAACAAAATATTAACAGAACAAATCCAGTAACATATAAGAAGGATAATATGTCACGACAAATTGGGATTATGATGCCAAGAGTACTAGACTGTATCAATATTTGAAAATAAATCAACTCACCCAATTGTTAGAATAAAAGAGAAAATTATATGGACTTAAGAATAGATGCAGAAAAAACATTTTGACAAAATTCAATACTCATTCACAATTAAAGATGATCAAAATATTAGAAATAAATGAAAATCTCCTCAACCAGATAAGGCCAGCTATGAAAACCTACAGTAAACATGTTTAACGGTAAAAGCTTGAATGATTTCCCACTAATATTAGAAACAAGGCAAGAATATCCACCATTGTACTTCTATTCAAAATTGTACTGAAAGTTCTAGACAGTGCAACAGGGACCGAAAAAAAATTTTAAAAATTACATCTTGAAAAAGAAGTAAAACTGTCTTTATTAACACAATATAGAGTCCTCTAGATAGAAAAATCCTAAGGAATTTAGAGAAAAAATCTCTGCTAGAAGAAATGAGTGAATTTAGCAAATTCACAGTTTACAATGTAAGTATACAAGAATAATTTTTGATATATACTGGCATCAAGCAATACGAAAATAAAATTAACAAATAGTATAATTTACAGTAGCATCAAAAACACAAAACAGAAATAAATTCAATTAAAAATGTTCAAAATTGCCACACCAAAAACAACTAAGCGTTGGTGAGAGATATTAAAGAGCACATAAAACATTGGTTCGAATACAATATTGTTAAGACGCCAATTCTCCCCAAATTGATCTATAGATGTTATCACATTCACAATCAAAATCTCAACAGGCTTTTTTGTAGAAATGTGCAACTTAATTCTAAAATTTACATGGATGTGGGGAGAACTAAAATTGACAAAACAATTTTGAAAGAGAAAAGTAAGGTTAGAGAGCTATACTATCTGACTTGAGAATTTATTATAGGTCTCAATAATCAAGATATGGTCACTGGAACAGGATAGTCCTTCAAATATAGACCTATATATATATATATATATATATAATTATTATATTACAGTATTATAAGTATTATTATATAAATACTTCTTATATGTATTATTTATTACATATCATAATTATTTTTATATTAATACATAATTGATCTTAGGCAAAGTATCCAAAGTCATTCAGTGGGTAGTCTTTTCAATAAATGGTGATTGGGACAAATAAATATCCACATAGAAAGAAAAACTTTGGATTCTACTTCACACCAAACACACAATTGCATTTCTATCTTCCCAATTACTGTGTGATTGTTTTCAAACATTTTATTTTTACATATGTTGTAGAACACACATTATACTGTTATAATTTTTGCTTGTATGGTCATATTTAAAAGAAATGTAAATAATAAGAAACATATAATTTAACCATATAGGTACCATTGCCAGTAATTTCCATTCTTCTGTGAAGATTCATATTTCCATTTGGTATCATTTTCTTCTGCCTAAAGGACTTCTCTTAAACTTGCATGTAGTGCAGGTCTGCTAGTGATGAATTCTTCCAACCTTTGTATGTCTGAAGAAAATTTCTGCTTTCATTTTTGAAATATATGTATTTTTTCTGGATGTAGAATTATATGTTGAGCTTTTTTTTCTTGCAGTACTTTAAAGATTTTTAGTACACTCTCTCCTCGCCTGTATAGTTTCCAGTCAGAAATCTGCTCTTGTTCTTATATTTGTTCTATATAAGTAACACCTTTTTTCTCTGCCTGCTTTCAAGATTTTCTCTTGTTTTGAGAAATGAGGTTACAAGATGTCTTGGTGTAGTTTTCTTCATATTTCTTGGTTTAGAGTTCATTAATATTTTTAGATTTGTGAGGTTGTAATTTGCATCAATTTTGAAAATGTTTTGATCACTTTGTCTTCAAATATATATATTCTTTTGCCTTTCCCTTCTTTGTTACCTGCAGGCTGGAAATACTCCAAAATTGGTGAGCTGGGGCAATAATAGATTCACCTCATTTGTTTCCCATCTCTTAGGGATTAGTGTCATTCGTTGTCTGATGCCCACTGTCTTGAAAACCACTATTTCATATGTTTTTGTCTGGTTTTGTTGTTGTTTTTAGCCAGGACGATCAATTTGGTTCCTGTTGCTACAACTTTGCTGTACACAGAATCTCAAAGTTCCAAGACATTCTTGAGAAAAAATTTTAAAAGATTACAGTAACACATAAGTGTTTAAAAGCATTTTTTGAAATACAATTTATTTATTTTATATGCAATCTATGTAGAAAACTAATGAATATTTTCTATGTTTCTCTTTTAAAATCAGAACTATATTAGTTGCCATTAATTATAATCAATTAATTTTCCAAGTTAGCTTAAAATATATTTTCAAAGAAAAATTATATTGATTTAGTGTGTTATATATAGTTAATGGTATATGAAAAGAAATTGAAATATGAATATTCATTTTATACTAATATTAATTTTGAAATATAGAAGAGGATGTAATAATTCTGAAATTTGTCCTTAATTCAAATAAAATTTTCATATGTACTTTGAATGAATGCTGGTTATAATTTCAAATAGTACTGACAAATTTAGGAAATACAGTTGATACGTAAAAGTGGATATTTTACCAGCAAAATACACATATATTTTAAAAATTAAGCCAGCACAAACAGAACATGAAATACTTCATCATATCTGTATGATATATACTATTATTATAATTCTCAGTTCTTGCTCATTCAAATTAATTTTTTAGTCCTCTCAATTTTTCCAATATTAAAACTGTTTCTGATATGTTAGTGAAATACATCTAGAGATCATCATATATTTGTGCTCAGTTGAAGATATAGATTCCAAAATGAAGAAGTACTTTTCTCATTCAGCAGAACTCTATTGAGATAGTGGAAAAAAATCATTTGATATTACCATGTGCTTACTCATTTTCAATTTCAGCAAACAAAACCTAGCGGCTATATTTCTGTACAGAGAAATAACACTTGATTTCTCTAAGGGGCTGCAGATAAGTAGACATGAAAATATAATCAATTTAATTTTGCAAAATGTTCTGATATTGTTTGACTACCAAGTGTATTTTAAAATTGATTCACTAATTGCGGGAAGAGGATTTTGGCTAGTTGTGAAAATTATAAGACAACCATAAAAAAGCTAACACTGAGGGCATACACTATGCCAGTTATAGTACCTAAGGGTTTTGCACGTATTAACTAATTTAATCTTCACAAAACCCAAACTATTTATTGTTATCCCCATTTTACCGATGCAAAAACTGAGGCACAGACAGGTTATGTAACTTGTCATGGATCACACATTTTGTGAGTAGTGAAGCCAGGATTCAAAACTAGAAAGATACTCAGATCTAGAACTCTTTATCCACCAAGGCTTTACTTTTTATACATACCTACCTTAGACAATCGATAAATTAATGTTTTTTTCTTAAGTCAGTCATCAATAAAATTAATCTCATGCACTCCATATTTCTAATTACTATATTCTCATAACTTCAAAATTTATATCTTTCAATCCAGAAATTTTTTCTAAGATCCCTCAAGCATCTCTACCTAGTCTTCAACATCATCATGAATGAACTTATTATCACCCCCCAAATATGACTGTCCTAATTTTTATATGCTGGTTGAAACTCCTTGAATAAGTATCTATACTCATTATTTCTAATTCCTTCCTCTCATTTTTTAATTTTTATTTTTACTTGAAAGAATCTTAAAGTTACCACAAAGTTGTAGGTATAATACAAGGAACAGTTTCCCAGAACAATTTGATAGTAATTTGCTGACATGATGCACTATCACTTCCAAACATTTTAATGTGTATTTCCTACAAACAAGGATGTTCTCATGCATAACCACTGTACGACCATGAGAATCAGGGAATTTATGTGTAACATTACTAACTTCTAATCCTCAGATCCCATCCAAGTTCTACCAGTAGTCCCCAAATGGCCTTATAGCAAAGCATCTAATTGAGAATTGCAAGTACTGCTGAGTGTTCATGGCCCTAGTTTTCTTCAATCTGCATCAGTAGTTCAGTCTTTCTTTGACTTTCATAACCTGGACACTTGTGAATATATAAACCAGTTATTTTTTAGAATGTTCCTCAACTTGTACTTGTCTGATGTTTGTCATGATTAGCTTCAAGTTGTGCTTCTTTGACTTTGAAAATGATACTCTGCGTTTATCATTGCGCTGTAGCAGGGGGCAGATGATTTTGATTTGTTCCCTCACTGGTTATGTTAACTAATCACCTGTCAGACTTCTCAGCTGTCAGACTTCCTGTCAGTCAATAAAAATTTTGTGGGGAACTACGTTGACTATGTAAATATCTTGTGACTTAGAAATTTTCAATATATTCAAATTGACCCATGGTTTCTTATTTAAAAAGTTGATTATAATTTGTTACTGTCATTATTTATTTTTAATCTCAAATTGTTCAAGTTCAGTCAGTGAGAGTCCATTCAATTTGGCTTCTGTGTCCTTTTAACGTGTTCCCTTCTTTCTCTGAGCACTTCTTTTTTAGCACAAGATGTTCCAGCCTCATCTTGTTCTTTACCTGTACCTGCCTTGGAATCAGCCATTTCTTCAAGGAGTCTTATTTTCTTTTTAGTAGAAGATAACATTTAGAAACCAAGATCCAGGTGCTAGATTTGCTCTTTGCTATAGGGGTCTTCCTGCCCCAGCCCTCTTAGCAGACAGAACTGGAATGTGTCTACATATATACAGAAACACACCTTTTAATGCCTATTTATTTCTATATCTATATATGTATATGTATTGCTATATATTAAAAATCTAACACCGCAGAGTTTATTCTAGTGTTAGTTCTTTCCATATTTTTTACTCCTCTTTATGATAGTGAGAAACCTGGTTCCTATAAACATTAATATATCTATTTTTTTATTAACCCCCTTTTAAGTGTCCAGTATCTCATAACCATCGTTTTCTCCTCCCCTGCATACCTGAGCTCTTCATGCCACTTGGCTTTAACACCCTGCCTAGGCTGTTTCTATTGTCACACACATGAATGTTATCCTCATCCCACCCTAGGCTAGCACTCTATGCTGTCTGCCTCTTCCCAGGGATGCCCTCCTAAACCCTCATGTGCCCCAATACCCTGGACCAGAGAGCACTCCCATGTAACACCTTCCTCACCCTGATCAAGATCTACCACTCTGCTCTGGGCCATTGTGGCCACGTTCCCACCAATGCAGACACTTACCTTGTCAAGCCCCACCTAATGACTTTAGCTTTGAATTATTCATGAAGGGAAGAGAAAACCTCTCATTCTCTTCTCAATCCAAATCAGTAAGGTTTTACTCACACTATTCCACAAACACTCCTTGCCAAGGGGACAAATGACTTTTATCCTGCTAAATGCAATTGTGAATATTCAGTTCTTTTCTAGTTTGATCTGTCAGCAGCATTTGACACAGTTGATCGCTTCTTCCTCTTTCATAGACATTCCATAGTTGACTTCTTGGATACCACACTCTCTTGGTTCTCTGTCTGTTGCTCCATCTGAAACTTATTTACTAGATCTTCCTCTGTTCCCTGACCTCCTTTTTGGAGTGCCCAGTGCTCAGAGCTTAGTACTCTTCACATTTTTGTGTACTTCTTTGGTAGTGTCACCCAGCTTCATCATCTATATGCAAATGACCCTGAAAGTTCTATCTCCAGTCCGGATTTCTATGGAACTCCACGCACATACATTCAACTGCCTGTTGGGCATCTCTAACTACACGTCTAATAGGTCTTTGAAACTTAACATGCCCCAGACTGATATTCTAACTCAGAGTGTCCTCCACTTGTACTCGATTGAGGCAATTCCATGCATTCATTTGGACAGGCTAAAAACCTTGCACTATCTGGGACTCTTCTTGTTGCCTCACACACCACATCCAATCTGTAAGAAAATATCCCTGGTTCCACCTTCAGATTATAACCAGAATCTAATCATTTCTTTCCATCTCCACTGCTAACACCCTGGTCCACAGGCACCATCATCTCCCCTGAATTTCTGCAATAACTTCCTAACTGGCCTCCCGGCTTATAGTATCGCTCCTCTACAGTTGATTCTTAACATATCAGAGCAATCCTTTTAAATCAACTGCTAAACGTTCTCTATTCAAAACCTACAATGGTTCCCCATTTAATTCAGAATAAGTACCCAAATATCTACCACAGCTTACAATACCCCACAAGATCAGATTTCATTGTTCCTAGAATGACCGTGTCACTTAGCATTCCACATTCACTTGGCTCCAGCCACTCAAGCCTCCTTACTATCCCTAAAAACACACCAGGCACTTGCTCACCTGAGGGACTTTGAACTTGTGTTCTTTGCTCTCTGTACTTGCTCTTTCTGGAATACTATCTCACCAGATATTTGCATAGCTAACCACACCACTTCCTTCCTCTAAGTAATCAAATATCACCTTGTCAACAAGGCCTACTCTAATCAACCTTCTTAAAAATTTAATCTATACATACACTTCAACCATCAGTGTTTTCCATCCACCTTCCCTTGCTCTCCTTTTATAAAAATATTTTCAATGGCATTCATCTCATTCTCACATACTATATAATTTATTTGTTTTCTAAGTTTTTGAAAATGAAACATACATATTGAAAATCCATAATTTGTAATGAAATATATAACTTTATGCATCATCTTAACACTGCCTAGGCTCCAGGGCAATTTTTTACTACTTCCATCTTTAATCTTACTTCCTGGCAATAATGCATAATATCTAATTTTCCAAACTTAACAATACCACATTGTGTTTCCATCTTCTTATTCATTTTTACAATTTCACTAAGGCCCCACCTTCTCCACGGAGCCGTCTCTTACATTCTTCTCCCAAATAGATTACTTAGCACAAATTAATCTATGTAAATTAATCAGCTGGCACAAATTAATTAATATGCACAAATTCCAAATTTTGGTTGTTCATCCATTCTTGCCTATGAAATGCTACTTTCTAATTATTTGTTCAAATATCTATTATATCAATTATTCATGAAGTTATCTTTCTCATCTTTTCCTTTTTTTTTTTTTTTTTTGTGAGGAAGATCAGCCCTGAGCTAACATCCATGCCAATCCTCCACTTTTTGCTGAGGAAGACCGGCCCTGGGCTAACATCTATTGCCAATCCTGCTCCTTTTTCTTCCCAAACTCCCAGTAGATACGTGAATGTCATAGTTGCACATCTTTCTAGTTGCCATAAGTGGGACGCGGCCTCAGCATGACCGGCCCAGCGGTGCATCCCTGCGCGCCTGGGATCCGAACCCCCTCCACCAGCAATGGAGCGCGCGCACTCAACCGCTAAGCCACGGGGCCGGCCCTCTCATCCTTTCTTTTTGTAATTTATACTAGATTTTTAGTAGGAATCAGCACAAAGAACAAATTCAGCTCAATATTCAGCTTCAATTCATCCTTATTTTCTTTTTGTGTATGTGAGGAAGACTGGCTCTGAGCTAACATCTATTGCCAATCCTCCTCTTTTTGCTGAGGGAGATCAGCTCTGAGCCAACATCTGTGCCCATTTTCCTCCATTTTGTATGTGGGATGCCGCCACAGCATGGCTTGATGAACGGTGCGTATGTCCGAGCCCAGGATCTGAACCTGTAAACCCTGGGCCGCTGAAGCAGAGTGTGTGAAATTAACCACTACACCACTGGGCCGGCCCAATTCATCCTTATTGTCATTTGTTAAATTTGTCAGAGACAGTCATAATCTTGTGAAACTTTGGAGCAGTTTTATTAAAAACTTTTAAAAAGTTTGTACTTACATAACTACATATGTGTTATGGATATGGATATGAATAACCACATAAATGAATATACTTTGGGGTTTGTATTCTTGCTGTGCCAGGAGGTAATGGACATTTTCATTGCCTTATAACTGAGTTTTGTCTTTTTGACACAAATGTAATCAAATACTGGAAAATTTACCCTAGCATATTAAATTAATTAATGATAGCCCCATGATGTGTAATAAAAAAAAATTAAGGAAATATCTTTCTTCGTTACATGACTATTTAGCACCGTCTATGCATCAGACACGGTTCCAGAGAATACATCAGAAAACGAAACAAAGAAGTCTAGCATTTATGTTACTTACAGTGTATTCTAGAGTATTGAGGATAAAAGTCATTATATCTTTATGAACTAAAAAATTTACCAGTGTCATGCAGATGCACTTCAAAAGTATCAGAGATTATGTGAAAGGTTTTGTACGAGTGATTAGAGAGAGTTCCACTCATGACTTTGATACTCTGTCAATACAAGCTGGTGTTAGTTTTCCTCCTATAAAATGATGCATGTAATTGGGCATAAAGATAGATGTACCGCTATACTCTAGTATTCATCTTTACAATTTCTTTGTCATGCTTAGTTGGGCTAGAAGAAATATGGAATAATTTTTCATTTATTTTCTGTTATCCTTACCCCAAGGAGGCCCACCTAGTTTATAAAAATAAAACTATGCTTTTTCAACTTCTGTTTGCATGGACATTTCACATTACCACCACGATTCATTCCGGAATCAGATACAGTTTCCATTACCTTACAGTTTTTGCTTTTAATTTATGAAGCAGATGGGATTTTGTTTGATTTCCCTAAGCTTCACTGAACCAGTAGCTTTGAGAACAACGTTTATTTTGACTGGAAAGCTGAATAAACACAATTTTACAGTTTTAACAGGAAACATTTATAAAACGCATTGAGTTAAAATAGTGAGATAATTCAATGGAATATTTATGTGTTTTCCTCTTTCTTTTAATGTTAAATGTGTCAATAACATTTCAGAGTGTGGATTAGGCTACAGCCACTGGACTACACAGTGTAAAATGTGATTATCCATTGATTCTAAGATGGTCACATTTGTTTCCATCTGTGCTACTTATTAGCTATGTTTATGTTTCTAATCTCTATTCAATTTACTTGGCTTGTCTTCTGAATATTATAGTCTATTTTTGGTCAAAAAATAATTTAAAAGATTAGAATTTTGGAAAATTTCTGTAAGCACTTTAGTTAAATAAAATTTTTGTGTATTTTCAGGAAATTTTGTGTGATTTCAAAACTGTTTTAAAACTTCTTTATTTACAACTTTCAAAACTTACACCATTCAAATAAAGAGTATGCCCTGTCTGATGATATGATGTAAAAAACATTGCAAATGGATTTCAACCAACTCTTTAAAATGTACATAGTCCTTGAAAGTTAGGTCATAACTCTTATTACAGTTTTCTTGGAACATTAGCTCTTTTGAGATGAATGAAATGTAATGGCTGTTTTTTTCTGGTAAGACAGAAACACATGGTAACACATGAAACAGTTTTTAGAGTATTTGTTTTTTCTTTACCTTTTTTAATCTTTGTGTCTTCTTCAATGTGAGTTAATTTGGACACAGGATAAAGTTTGTCTTGGGCGAAGTGATTAACACATTCAGAAACTGTTGAAAGTTCATCTCAGACAGATTTATAATTGTATTTAATATCAGTAAAAGCAAATTTTACAAGCTGTGATATAATATTAGTTTGGGACACTATGTGGATCCAGTAGCGCTGGAAAGAAAGAAGAGCAAGGATTGTCTATGTTTAGGCCAATCTCAAGAAACAGGATAGGAGATGGACAGGGAATTAGCTGGACCCATGAATATGGGGCAGGACATGGTCAAGAGTATGTAAACATATCAACACGTGACATTAATCATAGATTCATATTTTTATTAATCAGAAACTACCTCCTATATGCTAAGTACTCTTCTAGAAACTGGCACACTGAGGTAAAATACACAAATAAGGCTGACCATCAAGAAACTGACATTTTATTGACTAGAGAGTTTTCACATCCTGGAAGAGGATAATAACCATGGTGCCTGTCAAAATATGACCATATCAAACATCATGGTAAGTATAAAGTTAGACATTAGTAAACAAAGGCTCATACAATACCTCACATTTTTAAAATTAAAATAAAATGGAATAAACAAGTGGAGAAAATGCCTTTTTTCCCAGAATATGTTTATTATGTTAATAAATTTTATTTACATTTGATTTGGGAAGAATCCTCATTCATATTTTTATTCCTTCTTCTCCATCTCCCCAGAAGTCCAAAATAACAGCTTCTGTTGATTCTTTCTCTTTAATGTTATTATATTCTGTTCAGTTTCTCCAATTAAGTGTAAATATATAGTCTCCCTGCCTCCAATCTTGTCCATTCTAGTTGATTCTAAAACTTGAAGCCAGGCTTACCTTTCAAACACACATATTCGATCTGAAAAGGCAAGACATAGACTGGTAGAAAATTCTTGCTAAAGACAAATATGAAAAAGGATTTGCATCCAGAATATATAAGATTATCTAAAAATCAATAACAAGAAGAGCAAACAGCCCAATAAAATATACAAAAAATATGAAGATGCTTCTCCAAAAAGATATATGGATGGCATATAATAGCATCTATATTAATAATGTTAATAATATCCACACTATATATGGAAGGAAACTAATAACAAAAATATAGATGCTCAATACCGTTAGTCACTAGGAAAATGCAAATTAAAACCACAATAAAATACCTCTACATACTTATTAGAATATCTAAAATCAAAAACACATGCAAATAGCATGGATAGAAGGCAAGTGGAACTCATATATATTGCTGGTGTGAATGAAAAATGGCACGACCACTTTGGGAAATATTTTGGCAGTTGCTAGTAAAAGTAAACATAAAATTGACATATGATCCAGCGTTCCCAATCTTAGAGAGCTTGTCAAGAGACATGAACATTTATGTTCACACATATTTTTATAGTTATATCCATTATATCACAAAAACTTAAAACAAGCTAGTGCTTTTCAGCTGGTGAATGGATAAGTAGTCTGTGGTATAGCAACACAATCGAATACTACTCAGCAAAAAAAGGAACAGTCTAGTAATATACACAACGATATGGATGAATCTCAAATATGTTATTCTGAGTGACAGCAGCCTGATTAAAAAAGGCTACGCAGAGCATGAGTCCATTAATACAACATTTTGGAAAAGGCAAAATTATAGTGATAGAGAATGGATCAATGGGCACTAAGACCTGGAGTGAGGGAGGGTACAAGAGAGTTCTTGGGTGATGGGACTGTTCTATATTTTGATTGGGGTGGTGTGTCTGACTCCATCCATTCGCCAGAACTCATAAAACTGTACACTAAAAAGAGTGAATTTTGCTGTATGTAAATTATTTCTCAATAAACGTGACTTAAAAAATAATGTGGTTATTCCACAATTTAAAATCCTCAATAATTCTATTGAATCTTTGCTGTTATTCATTTGTTATTCTTATAGATTAAAGGTTTGTCAGAGTTGTACAAAATCTACACCCTATAGCATAACATATATGTCTTTTATTTTATGATTTTCTCTGGTTAGCCTATCTAAGCTCTTCTCTCCCCGTTTATTAACCAAATCCCACATTCAGTTAAACTGAAATAGCCAGTTTCCACAAGTATCCCATCTCAACTTTTTACATGAGTCATGTGTTTTAAATTTATATGCTAATACTCTGCTGTGTAGTGTATTTCTTATTTTTCTTTCTATAATTGCAATCAGCTTGCCCCTGAACTCTCTTTTCCACTCAATAGAGGAAAATATATAATCTAGCCTCTTTAAGGAGATTCTGTGCCATTCAAGTTAAAACAGTCTCTTAAGGTTAATTTCTCAATGTTGCAATTAAGCTTAGTCAATTTAAGATTCAAACTCACTATCAGACACATTGTCCCCTCTTAGTAATTTTTCCTTTTATCCCTCTCTGTGAACTGCAAGGGAAATGTTCATGACTTTGTGACATTAGAAGTGAGTGTAGAGTTCTGAATTGTCCCCAAGGCCAGTTGTGGCCTCTTGCATATCTTGATCTATCTATTCTCTGGTGTACCTCCTGCCCCAGCCTCTGCTGCCGCCCTGGCTTGCTGTGTCTGTCCATAGAGAATGGGTATACGTACTTGTTGTCCTGTCCATGGTATTTGCTATGACATCCAGTTGTGAGGTCCACAAATCTCGTGTCCTCCTTGTCCAGACCACAGGCATCTTCTGCATAATTTGACAATATATGTGTGTCTTCACTGAGTCATGACTTATAGAAGAAAACATAAGTTCAATCTTCTGAGCATTGGATTTTTCCATTTGAGCTAAGCTTTTAAAATAAAGAACTCATTTTAAGTTTCAGGTGCCTGGATATTGTAATCTGAAAACCTAGTTTTTAAAACAGTGTCTTTTGAATTGAACTCCACTAACCTCTTTTAGAATTTCAAAGCTGAAGAAAAAAAAAGGACTCCTTTTTATTCCAATCCTAAAAAATCTAATCTTCTCCAGTAAAATAATTTCCTCTGGATGATCAAAAAGCAAGAAACACAAAGAAATAAGAAAAAAAACAAACAATTATCTTGCCGTATATTCTGCACCATTTGTCTTATATATGCTCCACTTCTTTCCTTAACAATTTCCATTCATCCTTCAGGAATGTCTTTAAGTAGTATAAGGAAATTATGATCTCCCAAGACTGTGTTGGTTACTGCTTCTATGTGTTCCCTTTGCAAATGTTCTTCCTGTTGTCAGTAATTATCACATTTATTCAAAATTCTCTTTAATTAAAATTTCAAATATGATTTATTTTTGAATTTATGAGGTATTTAGAAGTGTGTTTTTATTTTACAGTTATCCTTCAATGTTCTTTTTCAAATTCATTTCTAATTTGATTGCATTTCATTAAGAGAACGTCTGCCAATACTGATGAGCTGATAATGTGAAATGTGTTGAGTTTTCCTCAATGGGCTAATAAATGTGGTAATTTTTTAGATATTCCATATATTCATTATACAAACATATGATCTTTGCATATTGGATACAAGATTCTATATATTGCCAACAAGCAGTATGCAAAATATTTGAAAACCAATACTGTGTTGGTCCAACCAATCAGAACGTATGTTCAATCAATCAGAACAGCTGAGGGCACGTACACCGTACCCAGAGATGGCAGCTGAAATTAGCTCTGTATATAGCCACTAGAAAAAGCTTGTTAATTGTATTGTTCAGCTCTTACATATCTTCGCTATCTTTTGGTATGTTTAGCATATAATTATAATTATGGAAATTTGATGTTGAAATTTCTCAGTATGACGGTGAATTTGACAATTTCTCAAAATATTTGCATCCATTTTTGTTATATGTATTGTGAAGCTTTTTTTAATATTATGTAAGTTTGAAATAATTATATTGTCCTTACGATTGAGATCTTTCATCATTATTTGGCAATCTTCTTTATCCTGAATAATGTTATGTCTTGAAGCATATGTTTTTCTGAAATTTATAGCCTCTATATGTTTTATATCTCTTTGCAGGATTTGTTATTTTTTTCTTTGCTGTTTCTCATTTGTTATTCATATAGATTAAAGTTTTGTCAGAGGTGTACTTAAATATAGACAGTTTAATATTTTACCATCGTATCTGTCCAATTATTCAAGTCTTCTTTTTATTCTTATCATTCTTGCACATTGCTTTTTAATTTCTCTTAGGTATTACTTTTTATTCAGTATTATTACAGTATTCTGATAGAGATCTCTTTTCTATTGTGTTTTCTAGCTGATATTAGTTGGTACAGAAAAAACATGGATTTTTATATGCTTATTTTATTGATTTTACTGTATTTTTGTTTAACATAATACCACTAGATGATATTTTTATAAAGGATCACTTTTTTCTTTCATAAAAGTTTGCATTAAGTGAATACCATGATAGAGGGCAATCTTGCTTTTTTCTCTTTACTCTGTTTTTTTTTTAATCTTTGATACTTTTTAAAAATTTATCTTTAGCCTGGCACAAATAATATAAAAATGATTTAAATATAAAATGTATCAATTTAAGCAAACATTTAAAGACATTTCAGGGTTGCACATTCTTCAATGAATTTAACACTAATAATATTCTTGACAATTGTTTAGATAATTGTTTTATATGTGCTTAAATTGTTAAAGCAGTTGAGGCCAAGAGGAATTGTCTGAAAGTCAGAGCACAATTATTTAAAAGGCATTTGTTTGTGTGTGTTGACCTGTAAGTATAAGGCATAATAGGATCCAATGAAATCAAATAAACTTGTTTCTCAGAGTGAGTCAGCTTGGTCCCCTAAAGAAAAAAATAAAACAAATTGAGTGCTTCAATGTCAATAGGGTCTATCAACCAGGGTTACAAGTGTGTATGTCTAAGACACCTCAAGGTTATGAAACAAATTCCTAAAAGTTCAGGTTTATTGCTTCAAACTGTGTCGCTGTAAAACCTTCTGAATCCCATAGGGAACCTTTTATTTCAAAATCAATGCTGGAGTTGTTTGAAGAGAAGAGAACCATCTCTGAACCAATGCTCAAGCAGTTAAAAGGATTACAGGTATTTGAAATAAACTAAGGAGCTTTCCAAAATGTGAAGAGTGGTCATAACAGCTACCTTTTACATAACATCCACAGAAACACTATCGAATTTATCTACAGATATTTAATACATTTTGTCATTAAGGATTTTTATGGGCTTTGTGGGAAAGCATTTTTATTTGTACAAAATAGAGATTTAAATTTGTACTTCTTCAAGTAGACACCCAAGAACACCTATTCTGGAAATTTGATCCAGGCTTAGAAAAAGAAGGAGCAAAACTGCGTTTAGAATTCACAAAGTATTTACAGATATTTATAGTTGGTGGCTATACATAGTTTGAAAAATAGTAATACAAAGAATCAAAATATTTAACACCAGTTATATACATAGGTTTGTGATTTAATGAGCCTGTAGAGATAATAGGATATGATATTTGTTCTCCAGAGATCATCCTCCAGTAGAGGTGTTTAGAGTTACTTCTTGTTTTGAGTAACTTCTTAAATGCTAAGTTGAAGGTTATTAACTTACAAATATTCCACAGAAATGATGGAGTGACAAGCAAAAAATTTTACCTTAGCCTTGGAAGGTCGATTTAATTTTCTCACACGTCTCTTTGTGTCTTATGATGAAATCACTGCTGCGTGTCCTGCTATAGCATTGCAGGTCCAGGACCATTCTGCTCTTTTAGGTTAACACTGAATGCTCACATGGGACTTCCTTAAACCCATGCTGGGAGAATATTTTATCTTAATTTTATTTTCTCTTCCTTTATACACTTGATTTAAAATATTCAATGAAAGATTGAATATTTAAAACTAATATGTCTAACATATATAGATGTTGGAAAGATTAACAATAATATAAACACTCATGTACACAACACACAGGGGTTTTTGTTGTTGTTGTTTATTTGTTGACTTACACAACAGAAATTTATTGTCTCACAGTTCTGGAGGCCAGAAGTCCTAGATCAAGGTGTCGGCGGGGTTGGTTCCTTCTGAGGGCTATGAGGGAAGGATCTGTTCCAGGCCTTTCTTCACGGCTTGTAGATGGCCAAATTCTCCATGTGTCTCTTCACATTGTCTTTCATCTGTGTGTGTCTCTGTGTCCAAATTTCCTCCTTTTAATGTGGTCCTCCATCTCTGTGGTCCAGGTGGTTGCTTCAGCCTCACCTCTGTGTTCTAGGATTTTCACTCTGGTGTCTCGTCTATGAATAGACGAGACAATAGTTGCTAGTTGGTCTACTTGTGAGGGGGACTGATGTCAGGAATGACTTATGTCACCATCTTGATGAAGTCACTCAATACATAGTTTTAAAAATAGAGCACGGACAATGACATTCCCTATGACATTTCTCCTTGCCTTTCACTACCGTATAAACTCATATAAATGTAAGACTAAAAAATTCAATGTTCAGATTTCCCTTGATTTTGAACTTTATATAAATGGAATATTTGTAAACAGCTATATTTGTTCTTTTCCTTCAAAATTAAAAAAATCATGAGATCCATTATATTGACATATAATTATGTAGTTTATTCATTTATGATGACGGGTTTTTTTTCCTGCTTTATTGAGGTATAATTGACAAATAGAAATAGTATATATTTAAGGATTACAATTTCATGTTTTGATATATAAATACATTGTGAAATCACCACAATCAAGCTAATTAACATATCCATCACCTCTCACAGTTACTGTTTTTCCTTCCTTTTTTCCTTCCGTCCTTCCTTCCTTTCTTTCACGGTGAAAACACTCAAAATCTACACTCATAGCAAACTACTGTTTATAATTCCATTTCTTGAATGTAATACAATTTATTTATTTTTATGTTGATGGACCTTAGGTTCTTTTTAGCATTTTTTTTCTGTTATGAATATTCTTAAACATATTTCTTATTGCCGATATGCCAATATATCTTTCGAGTGGAATCGCTAGGTTGTAAGATATGAGAAAAGCTGAATTATTAACCAAAGTAATTGAATAAGTGTACATGTGAGTTCCCGTTGTTCCTTATCTTCATTTCCACTTGGTTTTCTCAATTTTTAATTTTGGCCAATCTGACGATTGTAAAAGAGTTTTTATTGTGCTTTCAAATTTTCATTTTCTGAATAAAATTAGGTTAAGCAAATTGGCAAATATTTATTGGCAACTTGTGTGAACTCATCAAAGTCACATCCAATTTGTTGAAATTTTATAATTGATTTACAGAAGTCTCATATATTCTGAGTATTTTTCCTTTGTTAGTTATTTGTAGTGCATTTGTTTCCTCTTAATTTGTGTTTTTTTATTTGAATAGACATTTATCATTTTTGTTTTCAAAAGACGAGTCTTTTTTCTAATTGCTCTTTTGTACTTATATAAAACATTTTTTCCTCTCCTTAAGTTACAAAAATATTCTCCTGCTTTTGTTTCTAAAAGATTACACATTTGCTTTTTACATTTAATTCCTTGATTTATGTAGAATTGCCTTTTGTAAATGGTCACAGTCTTAAAATTTTGCTTAAAGATTCTCTAAAAAATTTGAAAAGCTATATATTGCTTTGAAAGTTTTAATTTGATATATATGATATTTCAACAAATGTAAATAATTGCAAAAAATAAAATTTGGGGTATTTTGTAAATTTTGCCTTTTCAACAGAGAAGTAGTGTCACTCTTTTAAAAGTATCCAATGAATCAAAATACTATGGCAGTTCGATACCCACAATCATCTAATTTGAAAATTCAGCAATAAGAGCTTATTTAACATTCAGATTTTTGCCTTGTTTTATGAATCAAATTATTTTAATCACCTATTATATATAGCTGCAACAAAAATGTAAATATGATTTGAAATAATATTTTGAGAATTTTTGTTTCCAAAACTCTCTGCAAGTTAAAATTTTTATTACAGTTGAGTTAATGTGATATGTGATTACAAAAATGATCAAGACAACATACATTTTGATATTTATCTGCATCATTATTAAAGCTAAGAAATAAAAAACAAAATTAAAATTATCCATTATGAGAGGGAGGAGGTCATTTTTTAAAAAAAATTTAGTTCATATATGCCTGAATTATTATTTCTTATTGCTAGAACGAGAACTTTTCCTAGGTAGTTTTGCTACAGATGTAAATGATGAAAAAATTTGTGTATTTATATGGAGGGATAGAAATGAGAGGAGCCCTGTTACAGCATTGTTACTCAGCTCTTCAAACTTTTTTCAAATTATATTCCAAATAATACAGTGGTTTCTCATAAAACCTATTTTTAATGTTAAATCAGCTGACAATTTGATTACTTCTTCCTTCAGTTTTATTGATAGCAAGGAATTGGAAATGACCTAACTTTCAAAAAGATTTGTTACCTAGTCGTGAAGATCAATCACACACCCAGTTTCTAGGAATTGTGCCTAAAAGGCTTTACTAACACTTTTCAAAAGACTATTAATTATTCCTTTTAATTCTTTCTCAACTTAGAAGCAACCTGTTTAACCTGATATACTAAAAATTTATTAGAATAAGATTAAAACAGAATTAATTTCAATATACCTTTGTCAGTACAATATATATTTTAATTAATGCTTTTATCTTATCTCATGTTTTAAATATGTTTGAGTGAAAATCGTGGAGCCATAGTTTAACTCATTTAGTTTATGGGAAATGATGGTCATATAACCTAATTGGCAGAGTCAATCCTTGTCAAACATCAGCCAAATGAGATTAACTTTCTGTTAGAAAGTAACATAAATGCATTAATAAACTTCTTTTTGGCAATCATTGAACTTCTAAATTCTAACTCTAATATAGATCCTTAGCATGATTTTGTAGTCTGGATAAAACAAATGGCTACACCATCAGCATTTCTTAAATTCTCGTTCATTCTCTTCCTCCCCCTGCCCACTTTGTACTACAAGACTTCCACCCGGGAGTGATGCACTACATATTTGACAATAATTTGGGAATATTTGGGAATGATTTGGAGCCTTGTCACTCCTGTACTCTACTTGGAATAAATATGGTGAAGAACATTTTGATATAGAGTAAAATGTTACCTTCCTCATGCTAGGCTTTTTCCTTAGAAAAACATAGATAAGAGAGAGGAAATAAGTCAGCCTAGGGCAAGATTATGGTGTGTTAGTCCATTGATGGCAGCATTTTGATTTCTCCCTTTATCAGGTACCTTGGCACTTTTACACCACAGGATAATTCTGGTTGCGTGAGAGGTAGGGCCCTCTTTTGCAAACTGGGAGAAAGGAAAAGTGAAAAAGGACGTAAAAAGAAGAGACCACAAATGATACCTTCATCTCAAGTGTATTCCCAGGCAGAGCAGTTTTAAGAAAGAATAGATATTGAAGTTAAAGATCTAGAATTTTTTCTCTTCAAACTATTTGTGTTTGCATAAAACTTGAGCAGTACTGAGCTCCTAGTTTTTATATATGCCAGGTTGAAGGTGATTGGTATGTGGTTAGATAGGGATTCATTTATTTTTACTTTTCTATATTTACAGCTGATTGAGGTATCATCATATATTGGGTAGGTGCCACTGGTCTGCAGTAGTAGCTGGATCAATGATCAGGTTTCCGTTTATTATGCATGTGTATGCTTCCAAGCTTTCTATACTGTTCTGATGTCTTTCTCTGCATTAATATTACGGTGTAATTACCATGCCTTTGTAAAAATTCTTGATATTTAATATGGCAAAGCCGTAAGTTTTATCCTCCTCCTGCTTTTTTTCTCCTCTTTCAGGAGTTTTTTAGCTATTTTCTTTTATTTGAACTTCCAGTTAAATTTTACCATTACTTTGTGAAGATTAACAAAAACCCTTTTGAGATTTTTAGTGGAATAAGATTGAGTTTAACGTCAACTGAGAATTGATATAGTTATGATATTGAATTTTCTGTTTATGAACATGCTATGACTCTTCATTTATTTAGGAATTTGTTAGTGTTTTACATTTTATCATTTTTTTCCATAAAGGGATTACCCTAGTTTTCAGCTTTATGCCTAAGTACCATGCACTACTACTGCTATGTTTAATGGTATTTTGTTTGTAAGCACCTACTAAGTGAGAGATTATGTACAAGGCACTTGTATAATTTTCAAATTTTTAAATTTTATAATTGAAGTAGTTAATTCTCAGAGAAGTTAAGCAACTCTTCAATATTAACTGGAAAGCAGAGACTGGTTTTAGGGGTAGAACTAATTTCTAAGGCAGTGTCTTCGCCTACACTTTACTTTCTAGAGAAACCTAAACGTATACACAGGAGACTGAATATGAACAAATTACAAT
The DNA here is from genome assembly GCF_020826845.1 of Diceros bicornis minor. Taxonomy (NCBI): domain Eukaryota; kingdom Metazoa; phylum Chordata; class Mammalia; order Perissodactyla; family Rhinocerotidae; genus Diceros; species Diceros bicornis. The sequence continues at coordinate 92,592,971 of NC_080742.1, read as the reverse complement.
GCAGTGTAAGTAGTATCAAATGCAGGCCTATAAAAGTACATTTAGAAACCAAAGGAAGAGACATTATCCTTGCTTATGTTAGAAGATATTTATGTTAGATATATAATATATATCTATTTTATATTGTATGTATTTTTAAATATGTTAATTATATAAATATAATTTATATAATTATGTAAATATATACTATACAATACTGTACTGTAATATAAATAATAAATTTGCCTCTGCCTACCTGAGGTTCTATCAGCCTATCAGAAATTTTGCTTCTCCTTCTAATATGCTAAATTGTCTTGTATTATTTCTGAGCAAACTTGGAGGACATAGCCTCAGAAAAGTCCTAAATAGCCTTTATCACTCCTTTTTAACTTTGTGGTTTCGACTTATTTACCCACTCACTCACACACTGTGTGTGGGGACAATAGTCATAATTTTCATTGTTTGTAAAAATTTCTTTTGGGACTCACATAATATTACCAATTTCTTTGCTTTATCTTACAGTTGCTCCAGTTATGTGTGTATGGGGGGTGTTGAACAGCCAATTCTTGGGTGGCTTGGTGGGATATTGCTAATGGTAATCAGGTTATAACCACAGAGTCATGGTTTCAAGGGAACTAGGAGACATGATTTTTTAGTACCACATTTAGTGTGTGCATACACGCTAAATTTCCTTCTAAATGATCCTTTCCCTACCATTTAGTTTTCTTCCTTTTTATTTTTCTGTTTTTATTTACCTATCTTTCTTTCTTATGTCTTTCACTCTATTGTCTAAATTACATTATCTCGATGATGCTTTGTGGAGTTCTTGGCTACTGTCAGTGTGCTATGCTAGGTACTGTTAAGGGTAAAAAATCTCAATCTCACCTGGGCCCTGCACTACAGGAATTTTTAGTCTACGGTCTATTGTGAAGTACGCTTTATTCACAAAAATGAAAATCAAAGTAGAAAGCAGTGATGGAAACAAAAGGTAGAAGCAGCCAAGAGCAGTCAAGAAGAAAAGGATCCCTTCCACACGTAGTAATCAGGAAAGACTAAATCAGCAGGTGGCTTTTAGTCTTCCCCTTCGAGTAAGCATAGGATTTGGATAGGTGTGGGCAAGCAAGATGGTAGGTAGCGGTTTTTTCCCTTTGTCTTTTTTTTTTTTTTTATGCTGGCTCAGTTATGCCTGCTCCCATATTGTGTTCTTGATGCATTGACTGCATTAGGCTCTTTCACTAGGTTGCATAAAGGTGCAGCCACATACTTATAAAACCACATGAAAAGCAGTTTTCATGGCTGCATACTACTCTTACGTAATTGCTGAAAAGAACCTAGACATAAGAGGCTTTTTAAAAAATGTATGTAATAGTAACAACTCTTCTCTGCTCCTAACGCAAGCTCGAGTAATGGTCAGCATATTCTCTCCTTCACAAGTTATTATTTTTATCATATTTAATATTAAGTTGATTCTACCTCTTTCACAATCTATTGATTACATCAAAAAATCATTGATTTCTCTATCGTATTTTGTCTGAGCCATAATAATATTTCTTTTTTCATGTGACAGTACCTCTTATAACCAAAATTTCTTTCTCCAAAAGAAAGGACAGGGTCATCAGTCTGGCCAGCTTAGTTCTCATCCTTTTTGTTTTAATGACTATTCCAGATATCAATCTGTTTTTTCACTGATGAAACTCTTACAACAAATTTCCTTCTTGGAATATTTCACGCACTTTCAATCTGTTTGAGAATTCGTGTAAGAATTTATTGCTAACAGAGGAAAAAATGACTGTAAAGACACTCTCAAGACCCTATAGCCCTCTCTTACAAACTAAAATATATAAGGAAACATCATTGTCCCAGTTTATTATACTTTTTATCTTTAAACTTTGTAGGACTTCAATTTACACTTTCCTTTATCGCTATGCTTTCATATACCAAAAGCTTTATTTTTCCCCCCAAATTCTGGATATTGATAATAGAATAGTGTTTTGGAGATTCTTTTCCCTTTAGCAATGACATTTCTGTTTGGAGGACTTTGTTTTTTTTCTTTATATTTTTGGTGAGAGGGGTGAGTGGATGGGTTAGGGGCTGAGCATTAATTAGAGATAATGTGAGCATAAAACATCTTCTATGTTTGGAAATGTATTTCTGTGGAATGTAGAATATGTGTGTTGGAACAATAAAACATGAACAGAGTTATTCATAATCTTCATGTGTTCTTTGCTTCAGGTTACATTGGTATAATGTATTGGTATAAAATGGGTGTCCTTGTATTATTAAAAGCATATTTCTATTAAGCAGTATAAGAAATAGAATTATAGGAAATATTACCAACAAATCTACAAAACACAGTAATATAATCTTGAATAAAGTTCATCTTAGGAGCAAATTTTACAATATTTTTATCTTCTTGGATTTTTTTCCTTATAATAACATAGTTCATCAAGTGGTGAACTATGTTCATACAATGGTGCTTTATGTGAAGCCAACTTTCCTAGACCTATTTTAAAACTACCTAGATATTGTTTGAATTCACATTGTCATTGTCTGGGAGAGCCTACTACTTGGATCAGGTCATTGATCCCTTTTTTTTTAAACAAACATAAGTCTAAAAGTTGAATTTTCTTTTACATACTACTATGGCATGTTTAAGACCCTTTCATTATCTTACTTGATTCGACTATAAAGAATATCACAAAATTTTAAAGCAATTTGATAGCTGAGGAACCTGACGCTTGTTGGCGTTAATGGATCTCTCGCATTTCTACATGTCTTATGAGCAGAGACACTGGCCTTTTTTTGTTCTAGATCATCTTTTCAGGATGTTTTTATAGCACAATCTTCAGAAGATAGAGATAACATTTTTCTTCGGAGCAGAGGGCAGGTTTGTGCCCAGCGTAGTAAAGATGATGTCTCCTTCCAGGGTAAAAGTTGAGCAGGTTTTCCTGCAGCTCATCATAAACCGGTGGAGTTTCCTGAGCTGAGGGTTCCTGGGCTATGATGAAAACCCACTGCAGCATCCACCTGGGCTGCTCTGTATCACAAAGGGAAACAATGTACATGTGAACAATAGAGTCCTTTGTCTCTGACCCACAAGTATCTTGTCGTTTGCTAGCATCTATGAAACTGTTGAAGCTTACTTTTTAGCTTGCATGTCAGGTAAAAGCTCACGCCCTTTACAGTTTTTAACAAGGCTCAGAGAAAATTGGTGCAAGTAGAAATAGTAGATATGAATGAGAGTTAATGCTATTGTTATTATTATATGTATCATTTTTATTATAGTTAATTATTATTTAATTTCTTAGAACTATTTTTTCTTAAATATTATATATCCTGATATAATTAGTTTTTGCCCTAAAAAGTACCTAATAGTGCAAAAATTCCTTATTTACTGACTTTAAAATATTGTCTCTAAATACTGAGTTATAGTTTTAAGGTTGAATGCTATAATTTATTTATAGCGTTTGGTAATTAAGTTTTTATAAAAAAGTAAAATGAGTGAAGATAAAAATGAAAATAAACATGATAATTTCAAGTAGTTTCATATATTTTCATAGTCTTTTTTTGAACATATGTCAGCTAGTTGAGCTCATGCCTCAAATTTTATTATTAAAAATTCATTTATGCCCAACTTTGTTTCAGAAAATATATGAGGTTAAATAAGTGCTCAGTGTCAATTGTATTTTGTGCTCTTCTCACTTACTACCATACCATAAACATTTTAACATGCTATTAAAATGGTTATTTAAAGTTACTTAACTGGTGCACATTATTCTATCAATTGGATACACGATAATTTATTTAGCATTTCCTTTTTATTGAAATTTTTATCTGTTCAATTTTTCCACCATATAAATAATGTTATGATCATTTTTGTGCATAAATCTTTATTCAGCAAATATCTTTATTCGAATTCTGCAAAATGATAGAATAGATTCCCAGAAGTAAAATTGCTTGCTCAAATTTGAATATAGTTAATAATTTTTATTTAGATTGTTTAACATTTATTCAGAAATGTTGTGCCATTTGAACTTTTTTGTTAAAAGAAATCTCAATAATATGGCAGGTGAAAGGTAGAGGTTTTTAGTTTGTGTTTTTAGTTTTTGGGTTTTTAGTTTGTGAAACATGAAAAAGTATTTTAATCAGTCATTTATGTATCCACTTTTTAAAATTGTCTGCCCATGTTTTTCCAGCTGTAATGCTATTCTAGCTCTCTTCATTGTGATCAATCTCTCCCTCATCTGACTCCTTATGTAATTGAAGGGGAAAAGGAACTGCATACTTAAATAAATTCCATTTATTCATCCCTGTAACCACATGTCCCTGAGCTGTATGTACAGTTTGAGTTCAGAGACATTTACCCAGCATAATGTCCACGAGAATTATTCGTGTTATTGCATATATCATTATTTTTATTGTTGACTAATCCACTCTATGTATATACCACAATTTTTTTCAGTATTGATGATGATAACATTAACATTATAGTAATAACTAGCAATGAAGATACTTTAAAGTTTATTGTCACAATTGTGGTGTCTCAAAAAAGGTAATAATCTTTAGTTCTATAAGATTTAGTTCTGTAACTTGGTTTTATTCTTGAACTTTCATTTGTCAGTCAGCAGAAATTTTTCTAACTCAAGGTACACAGACATTTTTAAATTTACTTTTGAGTAAATTGTCATTTCAAAATTCTAAGATAGATCTAGGTTTAACCTTAAATACCTCCCTCCTCCCTTATCTCACCATGAACACAGGTGTGCTTTACGTGGATAACACGGCATCTGGGATACAGAAGCCAGTGGTCCTAGTTTGGTCTACAATTTCTCTTGTATCTTCTCATCATGATGATTTGCGTGAATGACTGCACTCGTAGTCTGTTCTCTCAGCATACCTGAAGAAAAGCATTTGCTATGGTATGTAATAATGGGCAAACTTAAAAATATAAATTTTTAGGTAATATTTGTATGTAGTTAAAAATGCAAATGTAAAAATTTTATTGTTTTCATAAATGCATACACAATGTAACTGCCCCCTATTCCAGATACAAAATATGTCATCAACCTGGTGAGTTTCCTCAGGTTTCTTCCCAGTCAATTCCTTGAAGAAAGGCTGCTTTTCTGATTTTTTCTAAACCATCGGTAATTTTTGCCTATTTCAGATCTTCATACAAGTATATCTATAGTATACTTATTATTGCTAAGTACTATTCTGTGGTACAAAAGTGCCACAGTTTGCTTGAACGTTCTCCTCTTGATGGACATTTAGGTCATTTCCAACTTGGGTTAGTATAAATAAATCTATGACTTTTCTTATATGTCTCTGTGTTGCTATGTACTGAATAGTGTACCCCCAAAGTTCATATGTTGAAGTCCTAACCCTCTACCTCAGAATGTTACTATTTGGAGATAGGGTCTTTAATGCAGTAATTAAGGTTAAATGAAGTCTTTGGGGGTGGGCTCTAATCCAATATGACTGGTGTTCTTAAAAAAAGAAGGGATTAAGACACACACACACACAGAAGGAAGATGATATGAAGATGTAGGAGAAGATGGCCACTTACAAGCCAAGGACAGAGGCCTCAGAAGAAACCAACCCTGCTGACAACCTAATCTTAGACTTCTAACCTCTAGAACTGTGAGGAAATAAATGTCTGTTGTTTAAGCTACTCAGTCTGTGCTACTTTGTTACAGCAGCCCTAGCAATCCAATACATGTGCATACATGTTTTAATTTATCTATGAGGAAATATGTAAGAGCGGAAATTGTTGGGCTGTAGATTGTCATATGTTGAATTTTTAAAGAAAACTGCCACAAATTTCTCCAAAGCGTTTTGGAATTCTGCCAGCAATATATGAGTTTTCCAATTGCTCCATATCTTCTTCCATATTTAATATTAGTTGTTTTAATTATAACCATTTTAGTTAGTATACAGTGGTATTTCATTAGGGCTTTAATTTATATTTCCTTAATGACAAAATATTGAGAATTTTGCAATGCACATTTATATATATAGTCACTTGTAAGGTGTCTCTTCAAATGCGTTTCCCACATTTTATTGGTTTGCTTTTCTTTTATTATTGAGTTGTAATACGTCTTTATATATTCTGTGTAAAATTTTTGTCAGATACAAATTTAAAAAATATTTTCCCATTTTTTTGCTTAAATATTCATTTTCTAAATGAAAGGGAATGGGGAAAAAAGTCATTAGCTGGTGTCTAATGGCATACCAGCCTCCTAGGCCTAGTGCATTTCCTCTGTGGTCTCTATCACATCAGACGTGAGGGAAACAATTGCAGGGGCCACCTTGTTTCATCCTTGACAGCCTGCTGGTAAACTCCAGGAACTGTCTGCCTTATTTACTTGTCAGACAAGAAAGCCAAATACAGATAGTAGGAATCAAAACTCCCATTCAGTCATTTCCTTAATCAAAGTAGTATTCTCTGTGCCTTTTGGAATTCTATACTGCTTGCTATAGACTGAATGTTTGGGGCCCCCTTCCCCAAATTCATATGTTGAAACCTAATCTCCAATGTAGGGCTATTTGGAGGTAGGGCCTTTGGGAGGTGATTAGGTCATTTTGGGAGGTGATTAGGAATGGGACTAATGCCCTTATAATAGAGATCCCAGAGAGCAACCTTTTCTCATCTGCCATGTGAGGTTATAGCAAAAAAAAAAAATGACTGTCTGTGAAACAAGAAACGGGCTCTCACTGGACTCTGAATCTGCTGGAGCCTTGATCTTGGACTTGTCAGCCTCTAGAACTGTGAGAAATCAATGTCCATTGTTTATAAGCCAACCAGTCTATGGTATTCTGTTATTGCAGCCTGAATGGACTAAGACACTGCTTAATCTTTACTAGCAAAGAGGGTTCATGCAATTCTAAAAGTTTCCAATTAGCACAACCAATTAAAATTGGGTAAAGGGCAGGCTTAGCAGATAACCCCTATAAAAGACAAACACACCATTATGATCCTTTTACGTGTAATAGCCTTTCCAAATATGCACTCTGGTAAAGGCTGCTTAATCCCTGAAAAATCTCTCTAGTCACACTTTGCAGTTTGTAACATTACACTACATTTTTTCCCTCCAGTATGGCATCCTAAACCCATACAGTTTCAAGTTAGAACATTTTAGCACAGCCCCTATCTTCTGTAATATTTATTGTCCATTGAACACCAGCATCTTAAAATTCTACTCATAGAATATTACCTGTAGGCTGCTTCACCCAAATCATTGTACATTTCCTGAGACCTCTAGATGGTGGCACTAATTTCTACAATTCTTCAGGAATGAGATGGGCTTCTGGTTTACTGTATTGCTAGATGAGCAAATTCCAGGGGCTTCCACTTACGCATTTCCTGTTTTATTGGCCATTTCTCCATGGGTCAGAGAGCCAATATGGAAATCCTGAAAATTGTGAACTGTATCTATTTCAACTATATATTCAGGAAGTAAACACAAGATGGATCACTACGTGGCTCCCCAGCGAGTTCAGCTTGGACTAAGACTCCATCTATCACATGACACCAAAAGTACACACTTCGGCTAATGAGCTGCAGTGGTGTTTTTGGTGCTCAGGAATTAGTGTCAATTCAGATCCAGTGTCTACTAATCTTTGAAAAGTCTCAGTATTTCTTTCTCCCCAGTGCACAGTCATTCTAGAAAATTATCTTAAGTCCCTTAAGGGGGAGGCTTAGAGGAAGATTTATGTTCTATACTGTAGTGATGCTGCAGGGTCTTTCCTCAAATGGACCTAGCTTCCCTTTTTATTTGGAAAGGACTATTTTTGAATAGTTTTATATTTATAGAAAAAATTACACAGATAGTACAGACAATTCCCATACACTCCTCCCCTCACCCTGCAGCTTCCCCTATTATTAATGTCTTAATTAGTGTAGTTAATTTGTTAAAATTAAGGAAACCATATTGACCCATTCTTATTAACTAAAGTCCATTCTCTATTCAGATTTCCTTAGCTTTTACTGATGACTCTTCTCTGTTCCATGATCCCATCCAAGATAACACATTACATTTAGTTGTTAGGTCTTTGTAAGTACCTCTTGGCAGTGATAGTTTCTCAGAATTTCCTCGTATCTGATGACCTTGACAATTTCTGGGAGTACTGGTCAGGTATATTATAGCATGCCCTTCTATTGAATTAGTTTGATATTTTCTCATGATTAGACTGGGGACATGGATTGGGAACAAAGATCACAGAGGAGAAGTGCCATTTCATCGCTCTTGTAAAGGGTACCTACATAAACATGATTTATCAATGTCAATAGTGACTTGATTACCTGACTGTGGTAGTGTTCATCAGGTTTCTCCACTACAAAGTTACTATCCACCCTCCCTCCATTTCATACTTTACTCTTTGGAAGGAAATAGCTCTGTGTAGCCTACATTTAAGGAGTGGGGAGTTATGCTACACTTTGAGGAGTGGATGGAGTATCTATATAAATCATTTGACGTTTATCTGCATGGGAGATTTCTCTCTTCTTCTCCAACTTATTCAATCATTTTTATTAATATGGACTCATGGATATTTATTTTATACTTTGGGTTAGAAACCAGTACTGCTTTATTAATTGTTGCTCAAATTGTTCCAGCTTTAGCTATTGGAAACTCAGTTGCCTCCTGTGTGCCTTTGCCATACTCCCATCATTGAAATTTTTTTGAGTAATTCTTTACTTGATGGCACTACAAGATGCCCCAGACTCATCTGTGTATTTCCTGCACCAGTCTTATAGTCAGCCATTTCTCAAAGGAGCCCTAGGTGTGTGCTTCCCTACCGGAGCACCAAAGCTTCTAGGCCCTCTCAGCACACAGAGCAAAGAAATATATGTGTGTATATTAACTTTGTATGTACACATATCTATAAATATTTCTATATGAACCATATATATCTATATTTAGTTAAATGTGAGTTCTTACTGTCTTCAAATCTAATGCGTTACCACATGGATCGTTCTAACATCTTCCACTTGCTTATCTATAAATTCCCACCCCAAAGGTGAATTACCTGGCTATCACAATCAGCCATCCATTTACTTAACTGGTCAATTCCAGCACATCAATTTGTCCATGTACAGCAATATCAGAACGGTTATAAGTTATAACGTTATAAATTATATATAATTTTTTATCCATTCATCTTATGACATATATATAATCCTTATCCATTTATCCATTGACAGACAGGTTGATTCCATTACTTGGCTATTGTAATAATGCTGCAATGAGCAAGGGAGTGAAGATATCACTTCGAGATCCTGATTTCATTTCCTTTAGATATATACTGAGAGAGATTGCTAGATAATATGGTGGTTCTATTTTTAATGTTTTGAGGAAACTCCATACTGTTTTTCATGCTGGCTGTACCAATTTACAGTCCCACTGAGAGTTCACAAGTGCTCGCTTTTCTCTACATTCTCACCAACACTTGTTATTTTTTGTCTTTTTAAAAATAGCCATTCTAACAGGCATGAGGGGTTATCTCATTGTGGTTTTAAGCAAAGATTTTTTTAAAATTTTTAATTAATTTATATTTTTATGGAAGTAACATTGGTTTATAACATTGTATAAATTTCAGGCATACGTGGTGTAATCAGTGTGGTTTTAATTTGCATTTCCCTGATTAGTGATATTAAGCATCTTTTCATGTACCTATTGGCCATTTGTATATCTTTTTTGAAAAAATATCTGTTCAGGTCCTCTGCCCATTTTTTAATTGGATTGTTTGTATTATTGTTATTGAATTGTATGAGTATCTTAGATAATTTGGATAGTAACCCCTTATCAGATAGATGGTTTGCAAATATTTGCCCCCGTTTCATAGATTGCCTTTTTATTTTGTGGATTGTTTCTTTTGCTATGCAGAAGATTTTTAGTTTAATGCAGTCCCACTTATTTATTTTTATTTTTGTTGCTTGCACTTTTGGCATCATATCCAAAAGATCATTGCCACTATCCATGTCAAGCAACTTTTTTCCTATGCTTTCTCCCAGGAGTTTTATTTCTGGCATTATGTTTAAGTCTTTAATCCATTTTGAGTTAATTTTCATGAGTGGTGTAAGACAGGGGTCAAATTTCATTCTTCTGCATGTGATTATCCAGTTTTCCCACCATCATTTATTGAAGAGACTATCCCTTCCTCATTGAGTATTGGCGGTTCCCTTGCCAAATATTATTTCACCCTATATACAAGTTTATTTCTGTGCTCTTAATCCTGTTGCATTGGTCTATGTGTTTATTTTTTATGCCAGTACTGTACTGCTTTGATTGCAACAGCTTTGAGTATAGTTTGAAATCAGGAAGTGTGATGACTCCAGCTTTATTCTTCTTTCTCAGGAATGCTTTGGTTATTCAGGGTCTTTGCTGGTTCTATATGAATTTGAGGACTTTGTTTTCTATTTCTGTGAAATAACAAGATTAGAATTTTTTGTAGGGATTGCATTAAATCTGTAGATGGTTTGGGTAGTATGATCATTTTAACAATATTAATCCTTCTGATCTATGAAGATGGAATATCTTTCCATTTATTTGTGTCTTCTTCAATTTCTTTCTGCAAAGTCATATAGTTTTCAGTGTACAGATCTTTCACCTCCTTGGTTAAATTTGTTCCTGAGTATTTTATGCTTTTCGATACTATTGTGAATGAGATTTTTTAAAATTTCTTTTTCAGAGATTTTGTTGTTATTGTATAGAAACACAACTGATTTCTGTATGTTGATTTGTATCCTGCAACTTTCCTGAATTTGTTGGTTAGTTCTAACAGTTTTTTGGTGGAGCCTTTAGGATTTTCTATATATATGAGTACGTCATCTGCAGAGGTAGTTTTACCTCTTTCTTTCTGATTTGGATGCCTTTTATTTCTTTCTCTTGCCTGATTGCTCTGGCTAGGACTTCCAGTATTATATTGAGTAGGAACAGCAAGAGTGGGCACCCTTATCTTCTTCCTGACCTTAGAGGAAACACTTTCATCCTTTCACCATTGAGTATGATGTTAGCTGTGGGTTTGTGGTGTATAACCTTTGTTATGTTGAGGTACTTTCCTTCTATACCCAATTTCTTGAGAGCTTTATCATGAAAGGATGTTCTATTTTGTCAAATACATTTTTTGCATCTATTGAGATGATCATATGATTTTTATTATTTGTTCTATTAATGTGGTATATCATATTTATTGATTTGCATGTGTTGAACCATCTTTGCATCCCAGGGATAAATCCCACTTGATCATAATGTATAGACCTTTGAATGTGCTGTTGAATTTGGTTTGCTAATATTTTGTTGAGAATTTTTGCATATATTTTCATCAGGGATATGGGACTGTAGTTTTCTTTTCTTACAGCGTCTGTGTCTGGCGTTGATATCAGAGTAATGCTGGCCTCATAAAATGAGTTTGGGAGTGTTCCCTCCTCTTCAATTTTTTAGAAGAGTTTGAGAGGAAGTGGCATTGATTCTTCTTTAAATGTCTGGTAGAATTCACCAGTGAAAACATCTGGTCCCGGGCTTTTCATTGTTTGAGAGGTTTTGATTACTAATTCAGTCTTCTTACTTGTTATTGGTCTGTTCAGAGTATCTATTTCTTCAAGATTCAATTTTGGTGGGTAGAATGTTTCTAGAAATTTATCTACTTGTCTAGGTTATCCAATCTGTTAGCGTATAACTCTTCACAGTGGTCTCTTAAGATCCCGTGTGTTTCTGTGGTATCAGTTGTAATGTCTCTTCTTTCATTTTTGATTTTGTTTATTTGAGTCTTCTCTCTTATTTTCTTAATTAGTCTAGTAAAAGATTTGTCAATTTTGTTTATTTTTGTTCATCTTTTCTACTGTTTTTCTGGTCCTTATTTCATTTATTTCTGCTCCAATCTTTGCTATTTCCTTCCTTCTGCTAACTTTGGGCTTAGATTGTTTTTACTTTTTCTAGTTCCTTGAAGTATAAAGTTGTTTATTTTAGATCTTGTTTCTTTGTGTAGGCATTTATCACTATGAACTTCCCTCTTAGGACTGCTTTTACTGTATCCTGTAAGTATTGGTATTTTGTATTTCCATTTTCATTTGTCTCAGGTATCATTTTTATTTCTCTTTTGATTTATTTTTTGACCCATTGGTTGCTCAGTAGCATGTTGTTTAATCTCCACATATTTACGAATTTTCTAGAGTTCTTCCTGTTATTGATTTCTAGTTTCACACCATTGTGGTGGAAAAACATACTTGGTATGATTTCAGTCTTCTTAAATTTGCTAAGACTTGCTTTGTGTCCTATCATATGATCTATCCTGGAGCATGTTCCATGTGCCCTTGATAAGAATGTGTGTTCTGCTGCTGCTGGATGGAAGTTCTGTATGTCTGTCAGATCCATTTGATTTTTTGCCTGGATAGTCTAGCCATTGTGGAAAGTGGAGTATTGAAGTCCTTTGCTATTATTGCATTGTTGTCTATTTTTCCCTTGAGATCTGTTAGTATCTGCTTAATATATTTGGGTGCTATAATGTTGGATACCTCTATATATTTATAGTTGTTATATTGTCTTGATGAACTGACCTCTTTATCTTTATATAATAACTTTCATTATCTCTTGTTATAGCTTTTGATTTAAAGTCAATTTTTCTGATATAATTATAACTATTGCTGCTCTCTTTTTATTTCCACTTGCATGGAATATTGTGTTCCATCCCTTCACTTTTAGCCTATTTGTGTCCTAGAAGCTGATGTTAGTCTCTTATAGGCAGCATAGTATTGGTCTTATTTTATCCATTCAGCTACTCTATGCATTTTGACTACAAAATTTAATCCATTTATATTTAGAGTAAATATTGATGGGTAAGACTTCCTAATGTCATCTTATTAAATGTTTTCTGGCTGTTTTTGTTGTTCCCGTGTTCCTTTCTTCCTCTCTTGCTGTCTTCCTTTATGAATTGATGATTTTCTGTAGTGGTATGCTTTGATTCCTTTCTCCTTATCCTTTGTGTATCTGCTCTAGATTTTTGCTTTGTGGTCACTATGAGGATTACGTAAAATATCTTATAACTGTCTATTTATTGCTAATAACTTCAATCACATACAAAAACTCTACCTTTTTAATCCCTCTTTTGTGTTTCTGTTGTGACAATTACCTCTTTTTATACTGTGTATTCATTAACAAATTATTGTAGCTACTGTATTTTTTATACTTTTGTCCTTTAATGTTTATACTAGAGTTAATTGGTTAACACACTACCATATTACAGTATTAGAATATTCTTAATTTGACTGTATACTCACCTTTACATGTGTGTTATATATTTTATATGTTTTCTTGTTACTAACTAGTGACCTTTCATTCCAGCTTGAACAATTCCTTTCACACTTTTTGTAAGGCAGGTCTATGGTGATAAATTCCCTCATTACCTTTTGTTTGTCTGTGAAAGTCATTATCTTGCATTAATTTCTGAAGGACAGCTTTGCTGGATAGAGTATTCTCCATTGGCAGTTTTCTTTGTTCAGCGCTTTGAATATATTATCCCACTCTCTCCTGTCCCACAAGGTTTCTGGTGAATTTTCTGGAGGTAAACCCATGAATGTGTCAGGACCTCACTAAGACTAGGCTCCCAATAGTTTCTCACTATAAAGCTGGTCTATATCCAACCTCTAGCAATTTTTCAAAATTGACACTTAAATGTTCCTACCAGTTTTTTGTTCCGGCAGCTTCTGCTCCAGGTGAGTTGATGTCAGCTGTTGTTCTCTGTATTTGCCTGTCCCTTGAAATTTTGGGTTATCAATTTGTCGTGTGACATCAGTTCTCTAATGGATCTAAGAAAAGTCGTTGATTTTCATTTGTTCAGCTTTTTTATTCTTGTTATAAGAATCATAGGTGATGATTTCTAAGCTCTTTAGATGTCATAGCTGAAACTAGAAGACCAGGACAGATTTTTTAAAATAAGATAATAACCCCCTGGCTTTCATTTGAATCAAGCAGTTTTAGGCTTATTAAGTGACTTACATCTGGAAGTTGGGTAAGATGTCATGATTCTCTATTATGGTAACTTATGTAGGGATTTGGTCAACACACATAGTTGTGGTTGATGATTTTCAGTTATATAGACCAAGCAATGGTGTAGTATGTTTATCATCTCTTTCATTCCTGGGGACAATGTGATCAATTAGCCAGCTCCAGAGATCCGAGAAGGAAAACATTCTGATTACTGGTATGACCCTACTGTTCATTACGGTAAATAAACTCCTTTTGTTTGGTGATTAAGTGCTGCCATTTGGCCTCTGCTGCTGTGTAATCCAATCATCCCAAATGAATCAGGGAACCCATTTCAGTTGCAGCATCTCCCATGTTCATACCTCACCCACAAAGGAAAACAACCACAGAGTTTTTGAAGGATGTAGATGCTCTCCTCATTAATGTGTATCTCATCAGCTTAGTGAAGGCAGTGTCTGCTCAACACTCTCATGAGATGTAGTTGAGGGTTGGTGTAAGGGTTACAGAAATTAAATACATTCCAACCTTCTTGTTTCCTGAAGTTGCTTGACTCTTTTCTTCATATTGTGCCTGGGAAGGTCTATCATATCAACCTCATCAAACATATGCTACCTTTATGTCCAAGCTTCAGTCAACCAAGCAACTAGTTGTTGGAGCTACTTTCATCTGCGTGAGCTAACACATTAAATCCAGAATCTCTAGTAAAGGCATGTCCTACTGTTTTATTCTAACCTCCTCAGTCTAACACTTTTAGAATCCACTCTTACACTTGATCCCAAGGTTTCTGTTGATGTATATTTGCAAAATCTTGTAATTTTTTTGTATGCAAGCTATTTTCTCTTGGGTCATAGGATGTACCTGGACCTCTGTATCATGCTGACATTTGACTTTAGCTGTGGTTCTGGTGCTAACAGGGGGTGATGGTGGTGGATTTGAGGGAAATAAGTATCTTGCAAGACATTTGCCACAGGACAGGTTAACAAGGAGTTTTCAGCAAAGGAAGGCAAGTCTCCTCAGATACAGATGGACAGCTACTTCCACTGGCAAGGAAGGTTCAGAGTAACTGGGTACACAAGATTCTCAGTTTCAGTGGAGCCTTACTTTATTCTGTGTCAAGGTCCCTATCCTTCCCAATCAAAGCCCTAACTTTCATATGAAGAACTGAGCAAGATCATAAATTACGTTGACATTCTAATTCTGCAACTAGCTCAGTGAAGTTTTATGTTTAATAGTCAAAAATTGTGGCTCTAAGGTTGTAAAAAGTGAGATTATTCTTGTCCTACCATGGAAGCTATCTGGTTCTGAGGTCGTGACTTGAGCTGTTAATTTAATAATCTGAGCTCCCTAGGAACTTGCTTCATATGTCCTTTATCACAATCAACCACAGGTAACAACTTGATTTATTGTGATGCTAGTGTACACCATTTTTGCTATCCCATTTTCCATAAGCAAGATGTTCAGCAAGACCATGACTAAAAACCAATCCAAAAATTCTAAAATTGAGGAACGGTCTCCTAGGACCACTGTTGACACCAACTCTGTATCAGTCGAGGTCCTATCACAAGTAAACATTAGTATGGTTACTAATGATAGACTTACTAAAATATAACTTTCTCAATGAAGCATTCTCTTAATACCCTATTTAAAATCGCAACCTCATGGACTGCCTAGATGTCACTTGATTTATTTTCCTCCAAAATTCTCATTGTCACTTATTAAAATATATTTTTTATTTTTGTGTGTTATATGTGCTTTATTACACTAAAATGTAAGCTCTACAATGTCAGAGATGTTTACCTGTTTTGTTCATTGTATTATTTCCATCACCTAGAAATGTGCCTGGGATATGGCAGCTCTCAGTAAATATTTGCCAAAGAAATTGAATGAACTCCATTCCAAATGAAGAAAGAGTGCCTCCTGTACAAGGAGGGGCTTGAATTTCCTTCTCAGAATTAGGGAAAAATTATAATCCCAATATTTTTTAAAGTCATATATGTATTTTTAGAAGTCCAATGAGACATTTTCATGAGAGGTTATTCTAGGAAAAGTGATGTTGCCTTTGTGAATGGCTTTTGGCTTTAAACATTAAAAGCTTTTGTGGGGATGCACAAATTTTTTCTCTACCATTTGAGAAAAAGTAAAGAGGCTTTTAAAAAATCATTTAAAAATTATTTATATTAATAAAATTGAAATGTGGTGGTAAAGAGCTGATGATATTGCAATGAAGTTGTACATTTAGTGAATGTTTATATGCTTTTAGCTTCACTAAACAAACTAATATTTCTGACATTGAAAATTAATATGTTCTTATATCCTGCGTTACAAAAAGTATTCCATCTGCACATTGGTTATATTTGTCTTTTCCGTTTATGTCCTGGCCTTCTCGCCCAGGGCAAAAGGAGTAAAAAAAAGCTAGCAATGGTATTTATTACGAAGAGTAATCAACCATGAAGACTATAATTGAACACACAAGTGTAGTCGTTACATGATTAATTACTTTGGCGAATCAGCCTCCTACATATATCATAAAAATATTCAAAGGAATAGAACAGAGTGTACAAAAAGCAGACTTGTCATCAGCATAATCACTGCCATCCGTGGTTTATTTGCTTTTCAATATTTCTCAGTTGTCACCATTTTTTCTCCCTGTTAATCCTCTAGATTAACTACATTTTAAGACAAATGTTTTCATGATTAAGTGGTAGAAATGCAAGCATTGGCTGAGGCAAACGTTTTCTAAAGTTTTTGTTACACACAACAGATTAAATTCAATGATTTATTTGGCATCTTATGCATCTATTGTTGATTGATATATTACTACACTCATTTCTAATATTTCTATAATGCTTCAGTTTAGTAGGCGATATAACAATATAATTTTTTTTTTCAAGTTAAAACCAATTCAGTGCCATATACAAGGCTCTGGAAAAATAGTGCAGAGAATAAAATTAGACGTGATGAAAACTGATCAATAAGAGGTGGTTCTTTCACTCTGGATGTAATCATGTCTGGATATAAAGCCTGGAACTTCCGTAGCTATCTCATAACCTTGTGGGAAATCAGCTTGAGGGAAAAAACTGTCATACATAAGATGGCAGACCAGAGACGTGAGTAGAACCCAGGTCAAGGATGATATCATTAAACTATTGAGGCAAGTAAAGTGAGAATGTGCCCTGATTCTGGACTTTGAGTCTCCTCAGGTTGTTTCTCTTGTTCAAAAACCTATAATGTCCCTCAATTACACCTATGCTGTTACTAAAATCATTTACCTTTATAATTAAAAACAATAGGAATCTATCTATTTTGACTTATTTCTCACAATCTAACTCAGAGTGATCTTTATATAGTCTCATCCTTCCAAACTACTCATTTTCATCCAAAATTACACTGAAATTTCTATCTGTGCTTTGATTGAAACACCTATTAGATGGTATACCATACTCTTATCTATTTGGTAGAAATGTGAGTAGCCACTTCTATAAGCTTCAGACCCCTTTCCAATGATGCTTGCCCCAGGACTGGGCATCTACAAGCTGGGTCATATAAGGTCCCCCTTGGATTTTAGAAATGACTCTAAAATATTCTACTCAGTCTTATTGTTCCAATAAATCATGAAGATATAACTCTGGAGTGTTAGTGACTATGGTTTCTGTCAGAAAGATTTAAGAAACTGGAAATTCATGTTAATTGGAAGGAAGATAAAAGTAGCAAAATTCTCCATGCAAAAAGATAGAGCAGTTTGAAAGAGAACATTACACGTTACATATTGTCACATACTGAAATCATGTTATATATTGAAAAAGAGAAGAAAAGCAGAGAAAACATAAGGGCAATATGGTTGAACATAAAACAATTTTTTATTTTATGTTTTTTAACATTATCAGGGAATAATTGACAATATAATTACAAATATTTAAAGTGATTTGATATACATGTACATATTGTAGAATGATTACCAAGATCAAGATATTTAACACATCTATTATCTCACATAATTACCATAGGTAATTCTTTTTTTTTTTCTTTTTTGTGATAGAATGCCTAAGATCTACTCTGAACAATTTTCAAGAAGACAATATTGTATTAACAACTATAGTCACCGTGCTATACATTAGATCCTCAAAACTTATTCTTCTTATAACTTAAAATTTATGCCCTTTGACCTACAACACCCTACTTTCCCCACCCCCCAGCCACTGGTAACCACCATTCTATTCTGTTTCTATGAAATCAGATTTTTTTAAATATTCTACATATAAGTGATATCATATAATATTTGTCTTTCTCTTTCTGGCATATTTCACTTAGGATAATGCCCTCCAGATTCATTCACATTGTTGCAAATGGCAGGATTTCCTTCTTTTTACGGCTGAATAATATTCCATTGTAAATATACGCCACAGTGTCTTTATCTAGTCATCCATTGAAGGACATTTAGGTTGTTTCCATATCTTGGATATTGTGAATAATGCTGCAATGAACATGGGTGTGCAGATATCCCTTCAAGATACTGATTTTTATTCCTTTGGATATATACTCAAGAGTGGGATTACTGAATCATATGGCAGTTTGATTTTTAATTGTTAAAGGAAACTCCATATTGTTTTCCACAATGGTTGTACCATTTTACATTCCCATCAACAGTGTACAAAAGTTCCCTTTTCTCTACATCTTCACCAACATTTATCTCTTGTCTTTTTGATGATAGTCTTCCTAACAGGTGTGAGGTAATATCTCATTGTGGTTCTGAGTTGCATTCCTGATGATTAGTTATGTTGAGAGCCCTTTCATGCATCTATTGGCCATTTGTATATCTTCTTTGGAAAAATATCTGGTCAGATTCTTTGCCCTTTTTTAATTGGATTATTTGCTTTTTCGCTATTGAGTTGTATGAGTTCTTTATATATTTTAGATGTTAACTCCTTACCCAATATAAACAGCCAGAAAAACCAGAAGAATAGATGGAAAGTCCAGATATAAACCCACACATACATGGTCAACTAATTTTTGATAAGTGTGCCAGGAACACACAATGGGGAAAAGACAGTATCTTCAATAAGTGGTGTGGGGAAAACTGGATATCCACACACAAAAGAATAAAACCAGACTCCTACCTTACACCCTCACAGAAATTAACTCAAAATGGGTCAAAGTCTTAAACATAAGAACTGAAACCACAAAATTTCTAGAAAACTTAGGGAAAAAGATATTTGACATTAATCTTGGAAATGATTTTCTTGGATAAGACATCAAAAGCATATCCCCTAAAATAAACAAGTGGGACTGCATTAAACTAAAGAGCTTCTGCAAAGCAACGGAAATGATAAATTGAAAAGGCAACCTACAGAATAAAAACAATTTTCTAAAAGTTTCAAAACGGACCTTCTAAAATAAAAAATATATTCATTACAAAAAAGAAAAAGAAACCTCAGTGAATTTAACCAAGAGTTAATTAGGTACAACTATGAACAGAAATGATCAATTTCTGAGGGAATCGCCAAAATGCAGCACAAAGATAAAAATATATGAAAATATTAAAGTATCTTAAGAGAAATGGAAAGACAAATGGAAGGAATAAAACAATAGGAGTTGAAGAAGGAGTAAATAGAGAATGGGAAAAAAATCAATATTTAAAGAGAAATTGGTATATCTACTATAAAATTGGTATATGTATTATAAAATGAAAAAAAAAAATGATTTCTCAGATTGAAGAAACATGTTGAGTCCTGAGCAAGACTAATAAGGAATTTACCGCTGGAAAAGAATCATGGTAAAACAAAATTTCAGTGATAAAGTCTGAACAGCTACCACAGAGAAAAGACCCATTACACCGAAGAAAATAAAGTTGGGCTAATTGTAGACTTCTAATAGTTAATAAAAGATGTGAAAAGGCCATGAAATAATCTGTTCAAAGTGCTGTAAAAAATAATTTCCTACCTAGAATTTTACACTTGAAGAAAATAAAGAAAACACTTAAATGAACAAAAACAGAGAGGGAGTAGTACCCTCAGCATAATTTAAAAAGTACTAAAAATAGGGGCTGGCCTGGTGGCGTAGTGGTTAAGTTCGCAGGCTCCACTTCAGCAGCCCGAGGTTCGCAGGTTTGCATCCCAGGCGTGGACCCACACACTGCTCATCAAACCTGCTGTGGCAGCATCCCACACACAATATAGGGTAAGATTGGCATGGATCTTAGCTCAACAACAATCTTCCTCAGCAAAAGAGGAAGATTGGCAACAGATATTAGCTCAGGGCCAATTTTCCTCGCCAAAAAAAAAAAAGTACTAAAAATATACTCCAGTTAAAATGAAATTAAACCCAGAAAGGACTGGGAAACTAGAAGTATTAATGAACAAAGAAGTTGTCAAACATATTGATATGTCTAAATTATCATCGACTGTAAAACATTGATAAATAATACTGGGTACTTAGGGTTAGAAAAAAAGTCAAAGATTTAGGCTTTTATAATGTTGTATTCTAGATATTGTGATAATTTCTCCTACAACAAAGCACATAAAAATACTTAATAAATTACTTTTAAAACATTTTAAATTCATAGCTGAAATCGTTAACATAGAAAAGAAAATCAAAGGTGCTTAACATAAGAAACATCTGAAATCTAGAAACTGAATTACGTTTCTTTAAAATTAAGAACATATTTAAAAGAAATGAAAAAGAGCAAGATATATATAAAAACCAGACATTTCTTTCTTCCTCCATGATGACAAAGACTTCTGCCTGCTTGATCAATGCAGTAGGTACATCTCCAGTCTTATTAGGATTGTAGTCATTTATAGTTTCTATTTTACTATATATATATATATATATTTTTTTTTTTTTTTTGTGAGGAGATCAGCCCTGAGCTAACATCCGCCAATCCTCCTCCTTTTTTGCTGAGGAAGACGGCCCTGGGCTAACATGGGTGCCCATCTTCCTCCACTCTATACGGGACGCCGCCACAGCATGGCTTACCAAGCAGCGCGTCGGTGCGCGCCCGGGATCCGGACCAGCGAACCCCGGGCCGCCGCAGCGGAGCGCGCGAACTTAACCGCTTGCGCCACCGGGCCGGCCCCTCTATTTTACTATATTTTTGATATTAATGAATTAGTTTGTAAAACTTTACTATCTTTTAAATTTTTTGCTGAGCCATCATTGTTTTGAATAGTCTATACACTCCATTCTTTCTGTTTTTTTTTTATTTTTAGGCTGACATTCTTTCATCCCAATTATTTTTAGTAGGGGTTTACTTGTAGAATACTTTCTCAATATTTATTTTGAAAATGTCTTTATTTTGCCCATAGTCTTGTATGATAATTTTGCTGGATATAAAATTCTTATTAGAGAGTTACATTTCTTTGAAAATACTTTGAAGATACTCTAATTGTCTTCTGGTATCTTTATTTATTGAAAATAAGCCTAAGATTAATGTAATCATTATCCCTGTGAAGATAATTTTTAGTTATCTGGTAGCTTTTAAGATTGTGTCTATTCTTGATAATTTTTGCTTCACCTTTAAGTCTTAGATATGGATTTACTTTTTTTCCACTGGTTAGTAATCAAAGAGCATTTTAGATTTGCCACTAGTGGGATAACTCTAAGCCAAGTATTTTAGCAATGATTTCAAGATTTACCTATGAAATTAAGCTCCTGTCGTCTACTATGGCAAGTAACTTAATAACACGTAATTTTGGTTACTTTATCTTCCTTCTCTGAATTCTTTTCCCACCCCACCACTCATGTGTCCTTCACCTTACAAGTAAACTACTCATACCTGAATCCTCTTTCTGGGGAAACCCAAACTAATAGAAGCTGCAATAAGTAAACTTTTCTTTGCTTCCTCAGCTTTGCAGGATCACTTGCTGTGGAAGTATTCTCGTTCTTAGTCCGTAGCCTTCCCCTCTTCTCTATCTACACTCACCTTCCTGATTGTCTTATCTAGTCCTTGGCTTTGAATGCCGTCGAAAGTTACCGCCAAGACCCAGACTCCTTTCCTGAACCCTAGACTCATATACCCAACTGTCTATATGACATTTCCACTTGGAGGTAAACACTTTAATCTTAACATGTAAATTAAATTGAACTCCTGAATTTCTCCAAACAACAAAATCACTCCACCTCTCCACCCTTTCCAGTTTTTCCTGTTGGGACTTGTTACCTGAAAGCAACATGCAACAGTAAGTAAAAATACCTGAATAAATTAGTTAGTATTTAATGGTTTCAGTAAGGTAAGTTTAGTTAAATCATATCAAGGTATTTAAACATGTGCCTGAATCTCCATGGATTTTGTCATTTTAGAATCAGTTTGTATGCAAGTCTGATTATTTTCAGCAAGTGATTTATAAGAACCATGTGGAAATATACCTAGTCCTAATCTGTTATTACTGTTGTTATTTCCATTGAATTCTTTCTAAGATGCTGCTGATATTTCTTTATACTCATTTTTCATCCTGAGGATTTCCCTGTGATTATACTTGGCAGGAATTTCACATTAAGCAATGATCAGTATTACAGTGCTCATTTTGAATAAAAACAACAGTGTGCATGTTATAGTTTATTAATTAAATATACACAAATGGTCCCCTTCCAAGTTTTTATGATGATCAGGAATTTACCCCAGAAATTAATTAAATCCCTTTTTACCATAACTAACTACAGTATTCATGAAAGCTTGTGGAGATTAATTCTAAATTATTGTATTGTCAGTGAGAAGACTACATGATAAAGTTAAAATGTACATGGTGTTATGAGAGGTTCGGGGATTCGATCGGAGACGTAAAAGACACTTTCCACACCAAACAAATGGACTGAAGGTATATTTTATTATATAGAGGATAGTAAAGGCGATAGTCTGCAAACAGATCCAAACAGGTCAAATATTAAGAGGGAAAAAACATCAGCCCGACTGGAAAGGGAAAACACCCACATCGGCTGAAGAGAAATGACACAAATCAACCGGAAAGAGAAACACCAGGTTGACCGAAAAGAGAACACATCAAATCAATTACTTCATATCAAATCAATTACTCCACATCAAATCAATTACTCACAACATCCACGCCCCACTGCCGGGAGAGCCCTGTCAATCGACGCGGCTGGGCAAGGATCACTCGTCCTGGGCAAGGCGTCCCTTCCACAGGTGGAACTCTCACTAGGGCTCAGTTTCCAGCAGTTTTTATACCATCAGTAATTTTCAGAGTAAACAATTACAGAGTTTGCAGAGCAAGCATTTAGTGTTTCCATGCACAAATGGTTATCAGTGGCGTACGTGCACTGAGCCCCTTGGCTAATGTCCCAGCCCAGTAGTTGTGTACGTGCATTGTTCTCTTTGGTTATCGTCCCACCCCGGCACAGATGGCCAGTCCATCCCGTGCTACAACGCTCCAAGAGCCTTGAAATGTTACAACCTGCAACTCCCTCCATGAGAGAAGGGCCAGTTCCCACCACGCAGAAAGCAGCTTTTATATTTCTTTTTGTGCTGGTGGCTCTAGGTCAATGGAGCCGCCAAACATGGCTGTACTCATGTCAAGACACATGGCAAAAGAAGATATATCCATAATTATTCTGAGATGATTATTTTGGTTATCATCATATTTGGTTTTATTGCTTCTATGAAATTATTTCCTTCAGAAATCGGACTCACATGTTTTCAACAGAAACTGCTAACTATAGCCTATTCAAAGATGAGAATGTTTCATTTATCCAGAAATCATTCATGCAACAAACTAACCTTCCTAAAAAGAAAGCCAATAAACTTGAAATGAGTGAAGCAAAATGTTTCCAAGCAGCCACAGTAGGTACAAATCACAATATAAGAATGATATATACTTATTAAAACCGTGGACACACTCAGGACACTGTAATAAATATAAACACATTGTTATAGTTTAAAAGACTATATAACTGAGACAATAATTATTTATTTTTTCATGGATATTTCCTTCAGCAATATGTATCAGTTGTTTAGGATTAATGCAAAAGAAGTTTTGACACGCAAGCCTTTTGGCAACCAAAGAATTAGGTGTACTTACAGGTGTTTATACACATTATTTCTAAGAATACAAGCTGGGATAGTATTTGGAGCAAAAATAAAGAAATAATGATTTAATAATACATATGTTGTCTTTTTTTCCGTCTGTGGCTTGTTGTTTTTCATTTACTTAAATGTATTTAACATTTTTAGGAGAGCAGAAATTTAAAATTGTTATGATGTCCAACTTATTAACGTTTTCCAAGCATCACGCTTTTTGTCATATCTAAGACATCTTTGCCTAACCCAAATACTTTTTCCTGAATTTTTCTTCTAGAAATTGAAAGACTTTTAGTTGCATATTTAGGTCTACCATACAGTTTGAGTTAATTTTTGTAAGAATCCTTATTTTGCATATCGACATCCAGTTGCTCCAGCATCATTTTTTGACGACACTCCTTTCTCCATTAAATTATGTTTGAAGTTTGTAAAAAAATCAATTGACCATATGTATATCAGTTTATTTCTCGACTTTCTATTCTATTTTGTTAATTCATGTGTCTACACTTTCACAAATACCACATTATGCTGATTACTGGAATTTATAGGAACTCATGAAATCATGAACTGTGCATTCTCTAATTTTGCGCTTCTCATATAAAATTATTTTGCTATTCTAGTTCCGTTGTTTTCCATTAAGATTTTAGAATCCGTTTGTGATTCCACAAAAAAAACCCCAAACAAAAGTTAAAAAATGCTTGTGGTGATTTTGATTGGGACTATGTTGAATCTATAGATTAATTAGAGGAAAATTGGCATCCTATAAACTGATCCTTCTAATTCATGGAACTAGAATATAGTCCCAATTTTTAAGTTTACTTTCATTTTTATCATCAGTGTTTTATTGCTTTTAGCAAATAGATCTTGTTTGCAGCAAACATATTTCGTTAAATTTATAAAAAGTTGTTTTTGTGTGTGTGTTTTAAATATTTTCTTGAGAAATAAATGACACATAAAATTATATTAGTTTCATGTGTAAAACATAATTGATATTTGTATGTATTGTGAAATGATTACCACAGTAAATTTAGTTAATATCTATCACTTCACAAGTTACAAATTTTTTTCTTGTTATAAGTACTTTTAAGATCTACTCTCTTAGTAACTTTCAGATATACAATGAGGTATTATTAACTATAGTTATCATGCTGTACATTACATCTCCATGACTTACTTATTTTATAACTAGAATTTGCACCTTTTGACTCCCTCCACCCGTTTCGCCCACGCTCTACCCTCTGCCTCTGGCAACCACCAACCTGTTCTCTGCATCTATGAGTTCATTTTTTGTTGATGTTTTTGTTTGTTAGTTTGTTTTTTAGATTCCACATATAAGTGAGTTCATACAGTATTTGTCTTTCTCTGACTTATTTCAGTTAGCATAATGCCCTCAAGTTCCATCTATGTTGTCACAAATGTCAAGATTTCATTCCTTTTTACGGCTGAATAATGTTTCATTGTATATACACCACATTTTCTTGATCCATTCATCAATCAGTGGACACTCAGGTTGTTTCCATATCTTGGCTATTGTAAGTAATGCTGCAATGAACATAGGAGTGCAGAAATCTCTTTGAGACAGTGATTTTGTTTCCTTTAGGATATATACCCAGAAGTAGGATTGCTGGATCACATGGTAATTCTATTTCTTAATTTTTTGAGGAAACTCCATACTGTTTCCATAGTGGCTGCACCAATTTACATTCCCATCTATAGTGCACAAGGGTTCCCCTTTCTCCGCATCCTTGCCAACACTTGTTATTTCTTGTCTTTTTGAGAACAGCCATTCTACAGGTGTGAGGTAATATCTCGTTGTGGTTTTGATTTGCATTTCCCTGATGATTAGTTATGTTGAATACCATTTCACGTAACTGTTGGCCATCTGGAAAAATGTCTGTTCAGATCTTCTGCCCATTTTTAAACTGGATTGTTTGTTCTCTTTGCTATTGAGTTGTATGAATTCTTTATATATTTTGGATATTAACCCCTTGTCAGATACATGATTTGCAAATATTTCCTCTCATTCAGTAGGTTGCCTTTTCATTTTATTGGTGGTTTCCTTTGCTGTGTAGAAGCTTTTTAGTTTGATTAGTCCCACTTGTTTATTTTTATTTATTTTTTTGTGAGGAAGATCAGCCCTGAGCTAACATCCACGCCAATCCTCCTCTTTTTGCTGAGGAAGACTGGCCCTGGACTAAAATCTGTGCCTACCTTCCTCCACTTTGCATGGGATGCCGCCACAGCGTGGTCTGACAAGTGGTGCCTTGGTGTGCACCCGGGATCCGAACCACAGGCAGCTGAGCGTGTGCACTTAACCACTATGCCCCAGGGCTGCTGGCCCCCCCACTTGTTTATTTTTGCTTTTGTTGCCTTTCTTTTGGTGTCAAGTGCAAAAAATTATTGCCAAGGATGATGAAAAGGAGCTTATTGCCTATGTTTTCTTCTAGGAGTTTTATGGTTTCAGGTTTACATTCGCTCTTTAATCCATATTAAGGTAATTTTTGTGTATGGTGTAAGATAGTGGTCTAGTTTCATTCTTTTGTATGTAGCTATCCAGTTTCCAAACATCATTTATTGAAGAAACTGTCCTTTCCCCATTATATAATCTTGGCTCCTTTATCATAGATTAATTGATCATTTAAGTGTGGGTTTTTTCTGAATTTTTTATTTCTATTGTATATGGACATTTAAAAATTTTAATTTCCAAATATTTACTATAATACATAGAAATATGATTATTTTTTGCATATTAGCCTTGTAGTCAGTGATCTTGCTTCATATAAGTCTTAGTTCTAGTTGGAAACTATGCATGTCAAAAGAAAATAGAGTGACATCATTAAAGTACTGACAGGAAAAAATACCCCTGTAAACCAAGACTTGTACGCCCAGCATGTGAAGCAGTAGGTTGTTATTTTAAGGTAAATGGTGAACAATTTTAAAGGTATATTATAAACTCCTAGGCAGCAATTAGTTTTTTTAAAGAGGTATAAAGTAATGAGCCCATATTGGAGGTAAACTGGATTCATAAAAATACTCAATTAATCCAAAAGAGTCAAGAAAAAAGAAATAGAACCTGAGGAACAAATAGAAAATGAAAAAGATAGTAGACATCAATCCAATCATATCATTAATAACCTAATAAAATTAAGAGTTACTTGAGCATACAAGTCAAAGAAGATACTTAAATAATGAAAAATACGAACAAGTGCTCAACCAAGTTATTACAAAAATATGGAACAGTAAAATTCTCACACGCTGTGGATAGAAATAAAAATTGGTACAACCACTTTGGGAAATTTTGGAAAAATTTTCTAAACTTGAAGATAAATATACCTGTTAACTCAGTCATCTTATTTTTAGTTATAAACTCAAAAGAAAAATGTGCATTTTCTTCATCAAAGACATAAACAAAAATGTTCATAGTGGCATTATACTTAATAGTCAAACTCTAGAAACAACCTAAAGGTTCATCAATACAGGAATGGAAAAATAAATAGTGTTATAATCACAAAACAGAATACTATACAACAATGAGTGTAAATTATAACTATACACAACATGGACACATTGTCAAGAATGCAATTTAAACAAAATGAATTGGGAATAAAAGAATATAAAATTTATGGTCCTATTTGTATAGACTTCTAAATAAGAAAAAAGTAAATTGTAGCATTTAAAAATGCAAATTTAGGGCCTAGACCAGTGGCATAGTGGTTAAGTTCATGCTCTCTGCTTCAGTGGCCCAGGGTTTGCCTGTTCAGATCTTGGGCATAGACCTACACACCTCTCATCAACCCATGCTGTGATGGTGTCCCACATAGAAAAACAGAGGAAGATTGGCATGGATGTTAGCTCAGGGACAATCTTCCTCAAGCAAAAAGAGAAAGATTGGCAACAGATGTTAGCCCAGGACCAATCTTCTTCACCAAAAAAGAAAAGAAAAGAAAAAGAAAAAATTCAAAATTTGGGGCCAGCCTGGTGGCATAGTGGTTAAGTTTGTGTGCTCTGCTTTGGTGACCTGGGGTTCCTGGGTTTGGATCCAGGGTGTGGTCTTACATACCATTTATCAAGCCATGCTGTGGCGGTGTCCCACATAAAAATAGAGGAAGATTGGCACAGATGTTAGCTCAGGGCTGATCTTCCTTACCAAAAAAAAAAAAAAGCAAAATTAAGTAGTAGAACTCTGCAAAATCAAGTCTAAATAAATGGAAATATACAACAAAGTTGAAAAGGTATTAAATTATTAAAATATAGGATATTGTATTCTTAAGAGTAAAGTTAAAATAATAGTAAATATAAAGCACTGTTATATATTTCAAAAACAATAATAAAAAGTAGGCAGTGGATTAGGAGTCCAGGAAATAATAACCAGACATTATCCTCATCTTATAGAAGAAAGTGATTATATCACATTGTTATATCATATCAATAAGTATTTAATTATGGGAATAGATAATAAAATGTTGATACAAAGATTCAAATGTATTTTAAAATGTTATGCATAAAATTAATGAAGTTTATCACAGTATTTTTCCAAACCACTAGAGAAAAAAATAATAAAAATTTTCCATATTACTAAAAATAAGAAGCAGTAAGAAAGTATCAAAAAATGAAAGGATACAAAATATAACTGAGTTAATATAAATAAATCTAATACATAATTCAATGTAAATAGACAGAATTTCCCTATAAAATGACCAAAATCAATAACGCACGTCATAGAAGAAAACATACTTTGTTGTTTTTAAGAAACCATCTTAAACAAAATATCACAGAAAGTTAATATTGGGTAAGCAAAAACCAAAAAAAAAAAAAAAAAACAGAGAAGGGTATATTGCTACCAAATAATTGTTTAAAAATTCTCTCAGACAAATAAGTTTATATTAATTAAAAGTTGAACTCATAAAGAAGGTAAAATTGTCCACGATAAAGTACATAAAATTACATAATACAAAAAATAAATAATTAATAAGAAAAAAAGTTTTAGAAATGTTCATATACAACCGTCTGATGTAAACAAAACTTTAAATTATTTAAATACCATAGTTAATACAGTTTTTATGTTTATCAATTTTATTAATGCTTCTCTACAGCAAATAAATCTTGCACTCAAGCATTTTTAAAATTTTAGAAATACATATTAAAAAAATTTACTTAATGGCAAAAGCAGAAATTCAATTATTAAAATATAATGGGATTAGAAATTAATAAAATAATCATGGAAATATTAACCAACTTCTTAGAAACCACAGTTTCTCCTAATAATTACTCAATAAAAAAATCAAACTAGAATTACAACTACAGAGAAAAACAATGATGGAAACACTTCACGTCATTAGCAAAAACTGTACACACACACAGCTATTCATAGTGTTAAATGTTCTTCAGGTTTAAAGCATTAAAACAAACCAACTGAAGAATAATATAATACGTTAGAAAAACCAGCAAAATTAATTCCTTGAAACATGAGAGATACTATAATAACAAAACAAGATATCTGTATATAAAAATTTACTGGCGAAACAGTACTAGTTATTTATGAGTTTCTTGTAGCTATGAAAACTTCTCATTTTGTCCATGGAGGAAGAAAATTTTTCTGTTTCTCTGTCTGTGTATCTCTTTCCCTTTCTCCCTCTACCCCTCCATAATCAAATCTTCTATTTACATACAGTGCTCTATCACATTGAAGGTTAAGAAACACTTTCATATCTCATCTCATCTGAACACTTGCAATTCAGCATTGGTACAGATAACATGCTTTATTTTCTTAATTTTCCAAAAAGAAACTTTTTACAGAAGTCAATTTTCTTTTATTCATAGTTCTGAGATCTCATTAGAAATTGAGAGTGAGGAATTTTGTCATAAGCCTGGGAGGAAGTGAGAATATTTTGCTTCTCTTCATACCAAACATTCTGAAAGAGAGGTTGGAGACAAAGGGCCTTAGGAGAGATAGGCAACTTGTGTATTTATCAGAAGAAATTCCTCAATCTTCCATTAAAACTAAAATTACTAACGGATATTTTTTTACTTTGACATTATGTGAAATAAATGGCTCTTTGCTCTACTTTTCTAAAGAAAAAAAACCATCTTCCCTCCATAAATACACACTCAGATTAGAAATAGGAATCTAGAAGTCAACTTGTCTGAGTTTTGTAAGCTTATGATTACTCTCTCTTTATTTGTTGTATGCTTTTCTCTTTAAGCCCTCAGTTAAATTATGTTGTGAAGCATATTATTTTATTTTAGATAATAAAATATTGAATAGTATTGAGTTTTGTAGGCTTTCTTTATTAAATCATTGTCAAATTACTGACCCATATACAGGAATTATTTCCTCATTTTGTAATTTGATGAAAGTTGTAAGCTCTTTAATGAATCAATTTTCTAGCTTCATTGTACTTTTCAATTTTAATGTTTCATTATCTATGGTTTGGCACCCTGGATAGTCCATTTTTAGAAGTTTATTCTTCTGAAAAAAAGTAATTCATTTTCATATTATGGAAATTAAAAAATCAATGCGGACTTACTCGTGCGTGGCAAAACTATCTTAATTACATAGCGTCCACAAGTGAGGAAACAGAATTAATTCTTGCCTGTCGTAACTCCTTGTAAAAATAAGAGCTAGATTATCTTACACATATAGACACAGGGTAAGCCCTTCTTCAGTGCTTAATTACCTCTCAAATGTTATCTTCCTTAATGATAGTATTTGAAATCACTTCTGCAATGTCCTCTGTGATAGCATACATGCAAATTATTTTAATGTTATGAAGAATGTAAATCCTTTGGCTTAGGACTTTTATCTACTTTAAAATAGTTAGATGATTTTTTTCATACTTTCTCATCTATCAGGACCCGCAATTCCCTCTTTACGATGTTAGCTATGAGAGTCAGAGTCTAGGAAGGCAATGCACAGTAGTTTTGTTGTGCTGCATCCTTTTCACTAAATCTTTTTTGTTGTTCTTGTACCATTTATTTCAAGCAAAAGGAATCTCCCATTCCTACTGTATTTCTTGCTAGGCACATGACTTAATACAATGGTTTTGGTTATCTTCTCTTTTTCTAAAATTAAATTGCATATCAGAGCAGTCCTTTCATTGAACATGTCACATTTCCTTTTCTTACAGAATAGTTTACAATCACATGGCCAGAAATATAATTTTCAGAATCCCTCAGCCTTTAGGAATTGTATTAAATTATAAAGTTTGTAGGTATGGAATAAACATTTTTTTCAAAACATTCAAATTCTTTTTTGAAATCTAGGTTAAGTGTCCACCTATGACAGATGTGATCTCATTCTGAGGTTTGTGAATATATGACTTCTTTAATAAGAAATCAGCTTATTAAACTGGTGGAATAATATTTTTACTATTTTACTATTTTTACTATTTTACTATTTTAATAAATAGTGTTGATAGCTGGATAGCTATGTGCAAAAAATATACAATTGGATTCATACTTCACACTGTAAACCAAGATAAATTCCAAATATATCATATACCTAAATGCACTAGAAGAGAACAGGTAAATTATTTTATAACTGTAATGTAGGAATATCTTTTTAGCTGCAACTTTAAAAGCAGAAGGTATTAAAAAATTCAGTAAATTCAACTACATGGAACATCATAAACACAGTAAAAAGCAAATAAACATGGGAGAATATTCATATAAGAACTCAATAAAAGAGTTATATATCAATAAAAGAATATATAAGAAAAAGCGGGAAACATTTATATTCATATTTGTATTCAAATTCATATTCGTATTTAGAAAGCAAGACAGTGAGAGGATAAGCCAGTAACTAATGAAACTGTAACCTATTCAAGGTGGGAGAGAGAGGGGAAGAAGTAGAGATAACAAGAATGGATGCATTATATCTCAATATATTTTTTTCTTTTATTTTGAACGCTGTATGTGCCTTAGATTTTCAATAAAATAACATTAAATCAAAGGAAAAATAACAATAGATAAAACTGAAAGGAATGGAAACAAATGAACTGAAAGTAATAAAATGAAAAGGAGAAAAAAAGTGTTTCAAATGGTTTAGAACAAGGTACTTCGATTGTACATCTTTAATGGAATATACTCCACTGACAAAAAGTACTGCACAGGCACCTTGAATTTGTTAAAGTGTTATTGCTAGTTGTAACATTTATATTAATATATGTAAATTATATAAAAATGAGTAATTTTGCTAATGTTGTTAGAAACAGTTTTTTTTCAGTCCACTGAGAGTCCTAAAATATCAGAAGTGCAAGGAGGCAGGGAGCACAATTAGCACTCTAGAAAGTGGTTTCTGAATACCTTTGGCCACTAAAAGCAATAATGAGTCTTAGGGGAATTTTCTTTAGAACACACAAAAATATTGTCAGTATTAAAATGGATGATTAACAGAACAGAAATCAAGCATAAAAAAATAAATCTGTTAAGCAATACTTTCAGTTGTTACCACGTAAATTCAAATTTAAAAACGAAGAGATACTCTTTTATCCCTTCCAAACTGGTGAAAGTCTAGCAAGAGCTGTGGATGATGTGGAACAACTGTGCTCTTTGAAAATCTATATGACACTATCTAGTAAGCTTAAATATATGTAAAGCTATTTTTATTCAGTAGTTCCAACCCTAGGCATCCTAGAATAACTCATGTTCATATATATGTATATATATATACATATATGTATATGTATATATACATATATATATGTATGTATATATATGTATATATACATATATATATATATATATACACACACGCACACACATATTCCCAGATATGTGTGGTAGTCTTAGCTTGTAAGAGCAAGAAAGAGCAATAAATTAGATGCAATATGAATGACCCTAAAGAGTGACACAGTCATACAGCAGGATAGTATGCACATGTAAGTTTGATTAGAATAATTTTTAAATTGCTTTCCCTGCAAATAATTAAAGTAAATGCAGACTCATTGTAGAATTAAAGAAAGTCTATAATAGTTTTTAAAAACCACCTATAATCTCACCACCTAGAATTATGTACTGCTATTATTTCTTCCTGTTTAATTTCTATACCCAAGAATATAGTTTGTGCAGTTAGCCAGCACTAGCTCTTCCGTTTATATGCAGTTATATTTTGGGTTAATCATTTAACTTCTCTAAGTCCCATTACCTAATCTGTAAAAAAGAGGATAATATTGTTAATTATTTCATAGGTTTTTGTGATAGTTAATGAAATAAATTAGATAATGCTTCTCATTCTCTCCATTCTCTCTGTCTCTGTCTCTCTCTGTCTTTGTCTCTTTCTCTGTCCCTCCCTCTCTCCTTCCCTACATATTTCTCTCTCTCTTTCTCACACACACACACACCAACATAAACATATGGTGTGGCTTGCTCTCTGGGAAGTTCTCCTTTGTTATCATCAACAACCATGTCTAGCATGGACATTGGGGAAGATACTCTTTCTGGGAGCTGCACAACTCTTTTGGGGAAGGTTCAGGGAGGTTTGGACTCTCTTTAAGGAAATGAAGGCTACTTAATTGTCTGTAAAAGTACTGACAAATATTAGCCATTATCTGGTGTATTCCTTGCAATAAATTTCATGTATAAATAATCATAGCTAAAGTTCATATCCAGACGTTAAGCCTGTTGAGCGTGAAGACTTTCACTTTTTGAGTTTTGTGTTCTCCCCATCTCCTATTTGTTAAAATAACATTGACTATTTTGAATTCACCTGAAATAATAAGTGCGGGTAGGAATACCATACCTTATTCCTACATTCATCAGCATGCTTACTCCTGTTGTATAGCAAGAAAACACTTAAGAAAATTGTTTGAAAGGGTTTGGCCACAGTGTTATCTCCTACTAGTGCTGCCCCTTAACAGCCAGAGTTGATAAAGGCACCAGGTTGGAATACGGCAGAATTCACCTTTTTGATTCCAGCTAGATTCCAAATCAATGGATGGATTCTCAGTGAAGTTAGACTTCAAGCCATCGGCAGATAGATGCCTCAAGCTGTATTTCTCTGATTTCTGCTTACTTTCCTCCTGGCTCTAACTTCAGTTTATCAATTGAAAGTAACAAAGAAGATTGAGCTTGTGCTACATTTTTATTTTTTTTCTATAATTGTAGAAGAGGTTGTAATATTACAACCTAGCTTGGCATGTTATCTTCCTTCCAATAATTTGAACAAATATTTTGCTCTCACCTAACAGGAATCATCAACTTTGTAGCTTGCAATATCTGAATGCTTAGTTTTTGACTGATCATCTTCTCCATTCGGTCAATTCCATGGTTGATGATCTCTTAATTGAAATACACACTTCCAGGTACCAAACTTTATATCAGTTATGATTAAATTTATCTCTATATAACATCAAAAACAGTAACAACATAAAAAATAATAGTTACTTAAAGAAAGTAGATGTTTTATATTTCTTTTATGTAAAATAATTCTGGACATAGGAAGACCAGGGTTGATATGATTTTTATGGAGTCTCTAGACTCTTCAGGAATCTAGTCTCTTTTTATCTCTTCTGTGATCTTTGTAACAAGTTTCCAAACTCAAGGATTGACTCATTTTCATGAGACACCCATTGTAGCTCTAGTCTTAAATCCATGTTCCAGGAAGCAAGAAGGAGGGAGACATAAGCATAAAACAAAAAGGACCCAGCAGAGTCAGCCCTCTTTAAGGAGATTTCTGAAAAGCAGAATCCAAAAGTTTCTGTTTGGAAATACAATGTTGTAACCTAGGACATGTCCATATTTTTGGTTAGTTTTCTAAAGAAAAAAACTAATAAAGAATATGTGGTAGGAGAGTAACTAGGATTCTCTGCCATCTAATTGTATGCTATTTTTCTTTTATATGTGACTGATATGTTACCCTTTATGAACTCCCAGAATATAATCATGAATCAGGATAGGTTGATGTTGACTTTACCCTTATGAAACTTTGGGAGCTCTGTTGAAGTGCATATTTGCAAATTCAATAAAACAGTATACATGTTGCAATATATTAATTTCCTGATAAGCATACTTTAGTATTCCAGTACATGGAGACCACTTTCCATTTTTTATTTTATGACAAGTAAAAAACACAGATATGGCTTTAAAAGAAAATGCCCTCAAGTAAGTTTTAGATTAGATTTTGCTTTTTATATTGGTGTTACTATTATTTTTAATGGAATTTCCTGAGACAATGAAACAACTCACAAGATTAAGCTTTTTTAATGGAACCAATTTTATACATTAAAAATTAACATATTTTAAAAGATAACAGGGCCTGTCAGTGCTCTTTTAGTGCTCATTTTTTGCATTACATCAAGTTTTATCTTGCTATACAACTGGGGAAATATCATATATAGCATATTTTCAAACCAGAATCAGATACAAAGCAATATTTTAAAAGTAAATAAAGAGGTAGATTTATTTGTTAAATTGCATTAAATGTTTTAAAAACATAGATTACTTTTCCTTTTTTGTGTTTCTCCTTGACTCTAACATTAGAAGTCAATATAATGTTAAACACTTTCCAACTCTCCAAACTTCAAACAGAGAAAAAATTCCATAAATAATTTGTAATAATAAAATTCACAATTGATTGATTTTTTCATAAGGTCAGTTGGGATTTTGGCAAGTTTGGATAGTGATTGTCACATACATCTACCACAACTCATTCACGTGTTCATCTTTGTGGCAAGGGTGTATACATGTGTAGAATTAACAAAAAAGATACTTTCCTTAAGGATAGTATACCAATGATCATAGCAGCATTATTCACAACAGGCAATAATGCAAGCAACTCAAGGGTCCATCAATGGATGAATGGATGAACAAAACATAAAACATGGTATTATACATACAATGGAACATTATTCAGCTTTAAAAGGAAAGGATGTTCTGGCACATGCTACAACATGAATCAACCTTCGGGACATTATGCTGAGTGAAATAAGCCAGTCAGAAAAAGATGAAAACTGTGTGATTCCACTTATATGAGGTATTTAGAGTAATCAAATTCGTACAGACAGAAAGTAGCTGCAACTGAGCAGAGAATCGGGAGCAGAATTTGCACGACAGATGTGATACAGGGTTTCCATGACCTGTCAGTTTTGTTTAAAAAAAAAACAATTTCACATTGCAGACAAAATATAACATATGTCTCAGCCCATATATCTGGCTCTGCATCTGATTTAATATAGTATATAATCTTGTCCTTGTGTGTTCGTATGTGTGTGACATTCTTAGTGTTATACCTGTATTTAATATAGAATATGAGTTTATGCTTTCAAATTAGGAAACATGGCTCTGTGGTAGGCTTTTCATTTTCTTTTCCTTAATCCTTATTTCCTTTGGTGTACCTCTAGCCATGGAAATTGTTACAATGTTAAAAAGGTCTTATGAACAGTTCATCTCACAGAATGTTATTAGTACATTGTTCAAACATTACAGTTAACAAGTGTGTCAGTAGAGATAGGGAGATAATAAAATATTAATTTAAAGAAATATGTTTTATGTTTTAATACCTCAATTTAAGGGAATGATACACTTGTCATAATGTATTTAAATGTCAGCATTTCATATTATTTTATTGATACCACAAATAAATAGAAAACAAAAAGAAAGGGGAAATATAAGGAAGAAGATTTTATAAATTTATTAATATATGAATACTTTACCATGTTTTAAATACCAAAAATATTTTGTTTATAACAATTTTTATTTATATGAAATAAACTTTATAGTGATTAGATCAGTGTGAAATGTCACATAAATTAGAAGAAATATTTACTATGTAATTTATGTTTATAACATCCAAAATGTGGATTCCAATGGATATTTTCATTGACACACATAATATGTATAATTTAAACTAAACAATATTTCATAAGCAAAATTATTATAGGATTTATGAATATTAACTGAATATTTATATTGAACAATAGCATTATATGGGAATAGAGTCAGGAATTTAGACATACTGAAATTTATTGAAAAATATGCCTTCTACTTAAGTCTTTAGATGTCTATTTTTACCTAAAAGAATCGTTTGGAGTGGAAAAATTGCATCAAGTTGAATTATAGAATTTAATAAAGAAGTCTAAATTGCCAGGTATGTCTACATTTCAAAAATGTTCAAAGGAACATGATTATCCCATTTGCAATTCAGTTTTAAAATCCAAATACAACATACACATTACTTGTCACAGCTTCTCCTTTCTATTCTGTAAGCTGACCGGCCACACATTAAGTTCTGCATCTTCAAAAATATACTTATGGCACAAAAACAAGCTAAAATATTGGAAGATTATAGAGACTGTATTTTTTCTCTGAACTTTTGTTTTCATAATAATGCTGCATTGTTACATCTATAAATATTGTATATTTACATTGTATCTGGTATCGGGAAAGAGACAGGTATGTACAAGATGTATTTAGTTAATGGCAAAGAATTTGGTTTGGTTTGGCTTTGATTGCTCATATTACAGGTTCATGTCACAAACTGGCAGACAAATGGAGAGGATAAGGAGAGATCATTATAGACCATTAATGCAATGCACAATCTCACGGCCTTTATTCTGAAACATGATATGGGTACTATGACAGTGTTTTGTTTTGTTTTTTTAAATTGGAAGATGAATGTCATTAGCATTTTAGAAGTTGAATCCTGGAAAAGAGACCCCAGGAGTTGAGGGTTGCGCAGTGGGAGCATCAGTGTAGAGAGATTGCAATAGTCTGGGTATAAAGTACTAAGATCCTGAACTATGCCAGTGGCAGTTAGAATACAAAGGACGGGGTAAATATAATAAATTTTGAGGAAAAAAATGGTGATTTTTATTTCTTTTTCTTGTCTAATTCCTCTGGCTAGAACTTCCAGTACTATGTTGAAAAAAGTAGCAAAAGCAGGCATTCTCACCTTGTTCCAGATCTTAGAGGAAATGATTTCTGTTTTTCACCCTAGAGTATGATGTTAGTTGTAGGATTTTCATATATGGCCTTCATTGTGTTGAGGTAAGTTCTTTCTATACTTAACTTGTTGCGAGTTTTTG
This sequence comes from Diceros bicornis minor, assembly GCF_020826845.1. Lineage (NCBI taxonomy): Eukaryota > Metazoa > Chordata > Mammalia > Perissodactyla > Rhinocerotidae > Diceros > Diceros bicornis. The sequence continues at coordinate 92,554,965 of NC_080742.1, read as the reverse complement.
TCATGAGAGCGTGTTGAATTTTATCAAATGTTTTTTCTGCATTTATTAAGATAGTCATGTGATATTATCCTTCATTCAGTTATATTGTATATCACATTTATTGATTTGTATATGTTGAACAATTCTTGCATCCCAGGATCCCACTTAGTCATGGTGCATCATCTTTCTAATGTGCTGTTGAATTTGATTTGCTACCATTTTGTTGAGGATTTTTACATCCACGTTCATTAGGATACTGGCCTGTAGTTTGTTGGTGTCTTTATCAAGGTGATGCTGACCTCATATAAAATGAGTGTGGAAGTGTTCCTTTCTCTTTTACATTTTTTTGGAAGTTTAAGAATGATTGGTATTAATTCTTTAAATGTTTGGTAGAATTCACCCGTGAAGCCATCTGGTCCTGAGTTTTTGTTTTTTGGGAGGCATTTGATTACCTATTCAATCTCCTTATTTGTTATTGGTCTGTTCAGGTTTTCTGTTTCTTCTTGACTCAGTCTTGGTAGGTTGTATGTTCCAGGAATTTATCCATTTCTTCTAGGTTGTCCAATTTATTGGTGTATAATTGTTTGTAATAGTTCCTTATGATCTTTTTTGTTTCTGTGGGATAAGTGTAATGTCCTTTTTCATGTTTTATTTTACTTATTTGAGTCTTTTCTTTTTCTTAGTTAGTCTAGCTAAAGGTTTGTCATTTTTATTTATTCAAAAAACCGTCTCTTAACATCATACCCTCAAGGTCCATCCATGTTATTGCAAATGGGACAATTTTGTTTTTTTTATGGCTGAATAGTATTCCATTGTATATATATATATATAACACATCTTCTTTATCCAATCATCAGTTGGCAGGCAGTTGGGTTGCTTCCACGTCTTGGCTATTGTGAATAACGACCCAGACAGAGAAAGACAAATACTGCATGATTTCACTCATATGTGGAATATAACAAATACATGGATAAAGAGAACAGATTAGTGGTTACCAGAGGGGAGGGGTGGGGAGGTTGAATAAAATGGGTAAAGAGATGCATATGTATGGTGACAGACAATAATTAGACTACTTGGGGTGACCACGATGAAGTCTACTCAGAAATTGATAAACAATAATGTACACCCAAAATTACACAATGTTATAAACCATTATGATCTCAATAAAGTTACTGGACGAAAAAAAAACACATTTATAATAAAAAAAATCTCTTAGATTTGCCAATTTTTTCTATTGTTTTTACATTCTCTATTTCATTTATTCTTCGCTAATCTTTATTATTTCCTTCCTTCTGCTAACTTTGGGCTTAGTTTGTTCTTTTTCTCATGACTTGAGGTGTAAAATTAGTTTTTTTTTTTTTAATAATTTTTTTTCTTTTATTTATTTTTTCCCCCCAAAGCCCCAGTAGATAGTTGTATGTCATAGCTGCACATCCTTCTAGTTGCTGTACGTGGGACGCAGCCTCAGCATGGCCGGAGAAGCGGTGCATCAGTACGCGCCCGGGATCCAAACTCGGGCCGCCAGCAGCGGAGCGTGAACACTTAACCACTAAGCCATGAGGCCGGCCCTAGGTTGTTTTTTAATGTAGGTGTTTGTCACTATAAATTTCTCTCTTAGTTCTGCTTTTACTATATCACATAAGTTTCAGTATGTTGTGTTTTTATTTCATTTGTCTTGAGATATTTTCTAATTTCCCTTTTTGACCCAATGACTGTTCAAGTGTGTGTTAATTTCCACTTATTTGTGAGTTTTCCCATTGTCCTTTTGTTATTGATTTCTAAACAATTTGAAAACACATTGGTCAATTTACTACAGAGATAAGGGGAAGGGAAAAGTAAAAATTTACTTGTGATTTTCACTTTAGACACTAACAGACTGATGCCACTAAGAAAAGCACAGAAGTCAGTTTGGTTTGCCAGGGAGGGCGGGCAGCAAGAGCTGATGGGGTTGGATGGAAGATTGATACCAACTTAATTTTAGGAAGAATTCTGTTTCAGGATGGATACAGCAATCAGATAGAAATGACCCTAGAGATGGAAATTATACACAAAGGTGTAATTGATTTCTTGAGAAAGAAATATTTATGAAACTTACATTTTGGTGTAAGATAGTGCCTCTCAATGTAAAAGAAGTCTATAAATTTGGGTTGACTGTAGAGAAGATTGTGCAAATTTCTTTTGTCCTCACTGTTGGCATCATTAAAAATATAAAGATGTGTGAGTCCAGGTTGGGAGTGGTAGCTAAACTGTTGTCCACTACCGAACCTTGCTCTTACTGTCAGAGATACTATTCCTCAACTCAAGAACTCACTACAAAAGGAGCTTGTCTTCAATTTTCTCCATAAACATTATGTCAACTGCATTCTCAGCTCTGAGAGTACTCTGATAGAAGGAGAAGCTTATGTCAGGAGTACACCTTCTAACACGAGCCAATTATGAATATTTATCTTAACTTGGGGGTGTAGGTAAAATATAACGAAACTTTCTTTTAGCCATCTCCACAAGACCCAGATTTTATTAAATCAATCCATCTGGCTGACATTTACCACATTTGATTTAGATGGTAAAGAAAATATTATCTACAGCTTAGAAAAAAAAATAGAATCATATGTATGTATGCATCCTGAATTTTCACTGGTAACATGAATTTAGTTTGTACCATTTCAGAAGTTTTTAGAGTTACCAAGTAAAAATTTATTAGTGTCTCTTTATAGCCTGAGGACTGAGGCTGCAAAGCAAGAGGAAGAGAATATTATCCAGGAAGACAGATGGAACTGCATTATAGCTCCTTAATTCCAAAGAAAATGAATCATCATTCATAGTAAATTTATGTGAAAAATATTAACATAACAGTGTGTTTCAAGAGCCTGGTCTGTCTTATTTGACTGGGAAACTTAGTTTTCCTCCTGGGCATATTTTATCATTTAAATTATACAAAAATATGATGAACATAATATTTGAAATGATAGAACCTGAAATTTATCTTAAATGAAATTAGACTATGCCATTGTTCCTAAAGGTATATGTCTTTTTAAAACAGCTGTTGAAAGATAAATTTATCATTTCAATATCAATTCTAAAACAACCACTAAGTATCTTTTGAGATTAATTGTCTTCTCAAAATTTCCCAACTACATATTAAAAAAGAAGAAAGCAAACCGATAGTCTCCATCATAGCTGGAGGTCTGTATCTGAGATAGTTAATGCAACTCTGAGAACACATGTTCACAGGTGCCTAAGGGATAGTTAATAATTTCTGTATCTTTTTTCATAAATTTTATTGGGTTTTAATGAAAGGTGATAGGGAAGGCTTGACTAAATATAGAAAACATCTCATTTATTTTATCTATATCATGTTAATATAGATTTTTAAAATAAAACATCCATAAGGAAAATTCAAAGTGAGACAAAGTCTGAGTTATACATTTAGCATATTAATATTCAGAGGACATCCCTGCTTTAGGATAATTTCAAATTTCTTATTTAGCTTCTGATTTGCCAACAGAATATTTTATAGGAGGCAGAAGGAGTTTAGTGATACCAGGACAAGAAAAATATGTGTGGTGAGCTCTGGAAAAGGAATTATTCTCCCCCAGATAATCTCTAGGTAAGTAGGGATTATCAATATCTATATAAAATGATTCATTAAAAATTATTTTATAAGCTTGGATCAATAATGAATGAGTGTAGAATACTTTATTGTAATTGTTGTAAATAATTTGACAAACCCTTCAGATGTAACAGAAGTAATCATACGGCTTATATTTGTTTCCATTCCATGTAACATAATATTGAATCACAAGCAATACTTCACTTGAATATATACAAGAAAATATGCAACTAAAAACAATCTCTTCCATCTTTGTCAATTTCCTCTAATTTTACTGTTTCAATGTTATTAGTTTAGCCTAAGTTCCTTTCTGCAAAACATAATTGTCAATGGAATTTTAAGTGGTTATTTAGTGACCAGGCTTTGACTTTGCAGTGCAAGTAACAGAAGATCTGATTGTAATCAGGGCACGTGACCCCAAAGAGGAAAGAGCAAGAAGAGCAGCTGGTAGGAAGTGGTAGTGGCAAGAGGTGACGGAAGGGGATCGAAGCTTAATGTCACCTGTTTCACAATCTTTCTTTGTGCTGTTGCTATTTGAAAGATACCAGAGCTTCCCTGCCCTTATATTATAAATGGAGATCACTTCTTCATATCAGGAGGAGACAAGTACTTTCCAATTCTTACTTTATTCCCATTCTGGAAAAAACAAATAAAGGTCAAACTAAAAATGATAGATATTAAAAAACGTCATGTCTTTAAAATTTCTGGGATAGCATATCTGCTTCAGATTTAAAAATACTTTAGTGTTATGTCAGTTGTATATAGCCTATTTACTTCGAAACAATATTAAAAAGAAACAGTTAAATATTAAATGTTTTTCATAAAGTAAGATAAAAATAGATAAATTTATTCATATATTATTAAAGGAATTTCATTATTGTCAGGTCTTTACTTTCACCAAAGGACAATACTCCCATCTCTATTTTTAACGTAGTCAATAAAATTAAATAAAATACATGTATAACCCTAGGATATTTTTTCAGGTATTAAATTTACTCAGCTATCGTATATTTTGTCATGGTTGGACTTCGATGTTAAAAATATATTAAAATTAAATTCGAAATGAGAAATACTTTCTTTTCTCAAAGTCATTATTTTGAAGAGTGTCATATTCTAGTGGTTAAAGTATATTTTGAGAAAAGCATGCTCTTATTAATTACATTTAAATATTCTGAGTCTTTGTAGGAATCAGTATTTGTTAATAAAAAAAGTTTTAAAAAATAGACTAGTAAGGATGTTTCCCATAAAGATAAAATAACAGGGACTAGATTTACCGTATGGCCTGAAACAACCAAAAGATGAACCAAATTAATGGAACTATGGTTTTAAAGACACTGCATATCAGGTAACAAAGCACAGCAGTCCATGAGAAGTAAGTAAACAAGGTGAACCCTATGCTTACCCAAATGTACTACTTGAATGAATTTCTAGGTTGTGACAAACAGAGAGGACCCAGGCAAAGCCCAGTTGTGTCTCTGAGTTGAAGAAATGAAGGTAGATTAATGTGGCTAAAACTCACAGTACACGCTACCAGAATAGAGAGAACTGCACAGAGACTGCACTCTGGACATATGAGAATACAGATTAGCACATGAGTATAAAGAGACTACTTGAGGCTAGAAGTATTAGATGTTCTTAGAGATATAGAGTGCCTGGAATTCATATGGGGCCAGAAACATTGTCACTTCCCAATAGCCAGAATAGAAAGAGAGATTTAAGATTAAGAGAGAATTGGGTAGAATATACAAAAAGCTCCTGGCTGAATGAATAAGGAATAACTATCTTTAGGTTGAGCACTGGTATTGCCTAATAGACCTTCAAAAACAAGATCCAAAGGATCTCGAGCTGTATCCAACTAACTTAACTGAATCCCAAACAAAGCTCAAGAACATTTGTAGAATTCCAAAAATATCTAGCACCAAAGAAAATAAAATTCATGATGTCTGCGTCTAATAAAAATTACTAACCATGCAGGAAGTAACAAAATACGCATAATGAAGAGAAAGATAAACAACGAAACAGACTCAGAACTGAAATATATTTTAGTATTAACAGACAAGAACCTAACGACAGTTTTTATGACTGTGTTTAATATAGTGAAAAAGCTAAGTGGAGACAAATTGAAGATACAAACAATGACCCAAACAAACCTTTAAAAATGAAAACTACGACATGTGAGATGAAAAATTCACTGGATATTATACTAATGGGCGATGAGCCACTGCAGAAGAGAACATTAGTGAATCTGAAGATGTTCCAACAGAAAGTTTCTGAAATTAAATACAGAGAGGAGAGAGAATGAAAAAAAAAAATGAACAGTGAGTATTGTGACAAATTCACATAACCTAATATGTGTACATGCAGTCCACACAGAAGAAAAAGGGACACAGAAATTATTGAATAAATAATGGCCAATTTCCAAATCTGATGAACCATGTAACCCCCAGAACCAAGAGTCAACAAAACCCAAGCAAAGGACACCTGAAAAACCTGCATCATAGTGCATCAAAATCAAATTACTCAACATCAGTGATGAAGAGAAAATCTTAAAATAAGCCAGAGAAAGTTAGGTATAGAGGAATAAATATAAGGATAACAGTAGATTTCTTGTTGGCAACAATGTAAGTGAGAAGAGAATAGAGCAGCATCTTTATAGAACTGAAAGAAAAAAAGTTGTCAAGTAGAATGCTATACCCAGCAAAAATATCTTTTGAAAATAAATATTAAATAAAGACTTTTTCATACATATAAGAGTTGAAAGAAGTCATCACCATGAGACTCACAGTATAAAAAATGGAAAGAACTTCACACAAAAGGAAAATGAAACTAGATGGAAAAATGGCTCAATAAGAGGGAATTAAGAGCAATAGAAATGGGTAACTATGTGAGTAAATATATAAATTTTTTATTATTTAAGTATTATTAACAGATAATTTACTGTTTAAAAAGTAAAAATATGGGTTTTATCACATGTGAATAATAACATAGCAGTAATGTAAAATATAGTAGTGTAGTATGGAGTTTAAAACATATTTAAAAATAAAATATATTACTACAATAGTACACAGAAAGGGAGGGGATAAATGAAAGTATACAATTATAAGATTTTTAGACTATATAGGAAATGTTATAACACACCTTGGAGGTAGACTGAAATAAGTTAAAGATGTATAATGTAAACCAAAAGGCATCCACTAAAATAATAATAGATGTTAAGAAAGCAAAGCAGATAAAATAAATTCATAAAAAAGATTCAGTAAATAAAAAAGCTGGCAGAAAAATAAAAGGAGGAAAGGGTGACAAAGACCAAATGGCACAAATAGAAAATTAACAGTGAGACGATAGATTTAATCTTAACCATATCAAAAATAAAATTAAATGGTCTAAATAGCCCAACTAATAGGGAGAGATGGTCAAATTGAATAAAAAAGCAAGACCTAACTATAAACTACCTACAAAAAAAATACATTTCGAACATAAAGACACAGTTCCTTAAAAGTGAAAGAGTGAAAAAAAAATGGAACATGCTAGTACTAATCACAAAAGTTGGAGTAGATCTACTAATATCAGATAAAGTGGATTTCAGAGCAAAGAATATAGCCAGGGATAGAGGTCATTTCCTAATTATAAAGGGGTAAATTAATCAAGAGTACATAATGGTCCTAAATGTGTACTTTATAAGAGTACTTCAAAAACATGAAAGACAACCTGATAAAACTGTAAGGAGAAATAGACAAATCAACAATTATAGTGAGAAATTTCAATACTTCTCTCTCAATAATTGATTGAAGAAGTAGACAGTAAGGATGTTCAGAATTTGAACAACACTTTCAACCAACTTGACCTAAGTGACATTTTTAGAACATTCCACCCAACAACAATAAAATATACATTCTTTTCAAGTGCACACAAAACGTTGACCATGATAGAACATATTCTGGGACATAAAACAAATCCCAATAAACTTAAAAGGATTAAATTTATAAAGAAGTATGTCCTCTGACTTTAATGGAGTTACATTAGAAATTAGTAACAGAAACTCCTTTGGAAAATCTCCACATGCTTTGAAAAAAAAAAACCCATAGGTCAAAGTGGAAATCAAAAGGGAAATTAGAACATATTTTAAACTGAATAAAAATGAAAAATTACATATCCAAATTTGTGTGATACTCTAATAGCAATATTTAGAGAAAAATTTACCACTAAATGCCTATCTTAGAAGAGGAGGAAGATCTTAAATATATCACCTCAGCTTCTACTTTAGGCAAATAGGAAAAAAAAAAGTGAAATAAGTGCAAATTAAGAAAAAAGAAGTAGTAAATATTAGAGAGAAAAACAATGAGAGAGAAAAAAGAAAAATAGTATTGAAAAACTTCTAGCTACACTGAATTAGGAAAAAAGAAGACACAAATTATTAGTATCAGGAATGATTGACTTGATATCACTAGTAATTGTACACATAGTAAAAGAAAAATAAGAGAATCTTGTAAATAATTTTAAGCCAATAAATTGAACAACATAGATAAAATGGAGGAATTCTCTGAAAGACAGTATTATGGGTTAAATTTTGTTCCCCCATACTCCTCTGAAAAACATACGTTGAAGTTCTAAGCCCACAGTACCTCATAGTATGACAACATTTAGAAGTAGAGTCTTTACAGAGGTAGTCAAGTTAAAATGAGGCCATTAGGGTGGGCCCTAATCCAACATGATTGGTGTCCTTATAAAAGAGGAAATTTGGACTCAGACACTCATGGAGAAAATATGATGTGAAGACATACAGGGAAAATACCATATAAATATGGAGGATTAGAGTGATACTTCTACAAGGCAAGGAATGCCAACAAATCACACTGCTTACCAATCCCCAGAAACTAAGAAGAAGAAAAAAAGTATTCTCCTGCACATTGAGAGGGGGCATGGCCATGCAAAATCTTAGTTTTGGATTTCTAGCCACCAGAGCTGTGAGACAATAATTTCTGTTAAGTCACCCAGTTTGCAGTACTTTGTTAAAGCAGCCCTAGCAAACCAATAGAGATACAAACTACCAAAGCTCTTTCAAGAATAAATGGATACAGACAAACCTCGAAAACAATATACTCAATGAAAGAAGCCAGACACAAAAGACTGCACACTGTATGAATCTGTCTATATAAAATGTCCAGAAAAGACAAATCTGGAGAAAGAGAAGGTAGATTCATGGTTGCCAGGGGTTAAGTGTGAATAGGTTATGACTACAAATGGCACATCTTTTGGGGGTGATGAAAATGTTTCAAATTTGGATTGTGGTGATGCTTGCCCAACTCTGTAAATTTACTTTAGAAACCACTGAACTGTACGCTTTAATGAAAAGATTGTATAAAAACAAGAATGGCTAACACGCATTGAGCCTTTACTCTGTATGCAGGAGCCCTAATAAAGTATTTATATACAAAAAAATAAAAAAGAATAAATAGATAACCTGAAGAACCCTATATGTGATAAGAAAATTGAATTTCTAGTTAAAAATTTCCCACAAAGAAACTCCAGACACAGATAGAATCTCTAGTAAATTTTGCCAAATATCTAAGGAAAAAATGATGCTGATTCTACAAAACATCTTACAGAAAATTAAAAAGGAGGGCATAGTTCCCAATTTATTCTGTACCTTCGGCATTATTCTGATACCAAACCAAGCAAAGATAGTACAAGAATGAAAATAGACGAAAATGCTCTAAACAAAATTTTAGCAAATGGAATTCAATACTTAAAAAGGATAATACATCATAACCAGCTGGAAGTTATCTCAGGTATGAGAGTTTGTATAATATTCAAAAATCAATAAATATAATTCACCATATTAACAAACTAGAAAGAAAAAACATATGATCATTGTAATGGATGCAGAAAAAGCATTTGACAAAATGCAACATCTATTCACAATAAAAACTCTTAACAAACTGTGAATAGAAGAGAGCTTGCCCTTCCTGATTCAGGGCATCTGCAATAATTTTACATGATATCTTATTAATGGAGAAAGACTGAAGGCCTTCCCTCTAAGATCAGGAGGATGGCTAAAATATCTGCTCTCACTACATCTGTTTGACATTGTACTGGATATTCTAACTGGTGCTGTAAGGTAAGAAAAACTAATGAAAGCTATCCAGGATAGAAAGAGAGAAAATATTATCTTTATTTGTAGGCAACATTCTATGTATAAGATCTAACTGAATATACAAAAAACTGGTAAGTAAGAACAGCAAAGTTGAAGGATACAAGATCAAAATACAAATATTAATGCTATTTCTATACAGTGGTAACAAATAATCAGATACTGAAATCAAAATAATTATGCAACCGACAGTGTTATCAAAAGTATAAAATCCTTAGCGAAAAACCTCACGAAAGAATTGCAAGACCTGTGCGCTGAAAACAATAAAGAGCTAAGTGGTATACATGTACCATTTGTCCTTCTGTGTCTGGCTTATTTCATTTAGCTTCATGTCCTCCAGGTTCATCCACATTGTTACAAGTGGCAGGATTTTCTTCTTTTCTAAGTCTGAATAAAATTCCGTTGTGTATATATTCCACATTTTCTTTATCCATTCATCTGTTGTTAGGCATTTAGTTTGTTTCCATTTCTGGCTATTGTAAGTAATGCCACAATGAACACAAGAGTGCAGATATCTCTTTGAGATTCTGATTTCAATTATTTTGTGTATATACCTAGAAGTGCAATGGCTGGACCGCATGGTAATTCTGTTTTTAATTTTTTGAGAAACTTCCATAATGTTTTTCATAGTGGCTGGACCAAGAGATCTACTGTACAACATAGGGCCTATAGCTAACAGTACTGTATTGAATACTTAAATATCTATAGAGTGGGTAGATCTTATGTTAAATCTTTTTATCACACAAATAATAATAAATAAAAAGCATTGAAAGAAACTTTTGGAGGAGATGGATATGTTTATCACATAGATGGTGGTGATAGTTTATGTTATGATGCATACTTATCTCCCAAGAAAGGAAAGAGTTGACACCACACAACCTTTCCTTTTTCTGCTCTTTAGACTCTGTCCAAGTGAAGGCATCACAAACATTAGGTGAAACTGTTTGCCTTCAGGAATAAACTCATTTTTAACTCCGGAAAGGTGGACAGGACTATGCATGGAGAGGCCATTTTTCCTATGAGTCGTTTGAAGATAGAAATGTCACTTTCTTTGAGGTTTCCTTAATGAATAAACAAGAAGGAACAAGATGAGATCCAGAAAGACCTTAGGGCATTTTCCTCATTCTTTCCCTCATTTGGCTGCATCCTTAAGGGAAAGAGATGCATGATTCCTACTTAAATTTTCAGGCCCAATTTGCCATTATATGAAAAGAGATATAAGTTTGATCCATGAATGAAATGTGTATATTTGACGGTAAGATCCATTGTGCTTTCTTTCTCAGAAAACTGAGTGTATCAGCTCAGTCATGGGTAATCAAGGACTGTTTCCCTTTCTGTATCTCGAAGTGTCCTGTACAGTAGGTATGTATTTATAGGAATTCATTTATTTTTATATCACAGACAACTTAAAAAGTCCTGATCCTCGAGCAAAAGAGTCAGATTTTATTGTTAATACTGCTAACTGCCAAGAAAAGAAACATTATTTTAATCATTTAAGCTTTAATAAAGCTTTCCTTAATGATTTACTCATCTTTTTAAATGTAACAACTTCAAAATAATTTTATTTTTAATAATATTTCAACATATCATTTAGATTAAACACAATTTTTAAATGTGTACATAAACCAAATATATTCAACCACTTTTAGTAGTATATTAGAGTGTAATTCCTTGTCAAATGCAGATGTAAAAATCCAACTTGGAAGTTTCATAAACTTGGAAGTTAATAAAATGCTATTAAACAGAAATAACACATAAGTATTTAAAAGCAATTAAAGAATTAATTAATGGGATATTAAAGCAGAATAAAATATAAAGTTTAGTGGAATGTAAGTCTGTGGTAACTCCATTAGATTACCCAGAAGAAATTGTAATAATTATGTCAAGATGATTTTGCTTTCATTACAGAGAGTCTTTATGATATAATAATATCCATTGATGTGTTTTATTTCAGTGCCACAATGGAACCTGATTTTCTTCTAAGTGGTATTCATAGCCATGGAGGAGGAACTAATATCACTTTATTAAATCTAAAGGTAATAATGGCAGTATTAATATTTATAATGTGTTTAAGAGCTAAAATTTGAAAATTTATTTCGTTGTGAAAACACTAATTAGGACTATAATTTGGTTTGGCATCTAGTTTGAAGTTTAGGAAATAAAATATACAATATATGTGATATATTATGTGACCTTAGGTAAATTACCGGACCTACTAAACTCTACAAGAAAACATATTGCAAAATATCTAATTATACCAATTAATATACAGACTCTTATACAAAATGTTTTCATAAACTTCTTTTACATACCTCCAGGATACTGTCTTTTGGGTAGAACACTATGTTTTCTTCTTCATAAAGTAGGTAGCGTTAACTCCCAAGGACTAGGCCTTTATGGTTTTTTTTATGGCCTTGTTACTTTTTCATCTCTGTTTGATTTAAACTGCAGTGTCTTGATATGAAAATATACAATTTTCACTTGATATTGGTAATTTTTTAAAACATACTTTATAAAATTAGATATATTAGCAATGAAATCCTTTCCTTGAGATATTGAGAATGTATAGAGATCTATATTCAGAATATAATTTATAATACTAGTAAATCAGAAAGATTATTTGCTATTTGCTGACATAATTTTTTCTGACATGCAAGCTTTTCATAAATCAATTTGATGTATGCAAATCAAAATTATTGAATTAACATAAACTGTTAGATGTCACACAAAATATAATATAATGCTAGAATTGGAATAGGGAAATAATTTTCCTCATCATTTAAATTCAGAAAACAGTTAGGATAAACTACTTTAAAATTTGTAGTACTATTTTTAGTGTTAGTGTAATATTATTTTAAATTGAAGTCTTTTCTGAAGGACTATATGTCCCAAAAACAAATTAAATTTTTTAATAATTTGGAAAAATGAGGAAATTGGTTTTGTAAATATTTAGTACTCCAAAATTGAAAACCAAACCATAATAAATACTAGTCAAGTCATCATTTATAAGTTACAAAAATATTTTGATAATAATCATATCCAAATAGTAAGTATTGCGAATTTACTTGGGATTTTTTGTTGTTTGTTTTAAAAGTCTAAGCATATTGTAACAGAAATGGTCCATATGTTTTCTTTATAAGGAGTTGCTTAAATTAATTCAACATATGTTTAATAATTGACTATTCTATTTGCAAAATTTTCTAGGCTCTTTAAAAGCTATAAAGATGAACAGAGTGTATTTGTTTGCCCTCAGTGAGGTCGTATATCATGGAGGAAATAAGATAAATGTGTAAATAAACATAAAACAAACTAGAAGTACCTTAATTTTAATAAATAAGTATAGATAAAATAACATAATTTATAGATGGGAGGGACAATTTTAGACTGACAGCTTCTGCTATTAGGTCATGTGTTATCTAAATAACAAATGCAGAAAAGTCAGGTAAATCTTAAAGAAAAAGAAAGAAAAATCTCCCATATGCACAGGAGTCTGTAATAACTGTTGCCTATGCAGTAGTTTTCAATACCTACCAGTGTTTTGATTTGATTCCCCATGAGATACAGGACGACACGCTGCGTGTTTCTCAGCACCTCTCTGAAGCAGCCCCATGGTCACCAACACTAACATGAACAAGAGCAGCAACCATAGCAATAACATTCAAAATAAGATATTAGGGGAAATATTGTGAATACCAATACAAGCAATAATATTTTAATGCCCAAACAGATTCTCCTCATTTTTTACTGTTTAGATTTTTTGCTAGTGTTCTTAAAGCGTCTTAAGAGCACATTTATTCCCAAAGATTGCCTGATTGGTTTATTTTTTAAAACAGCTTTATTGGGCCGGCCCCGTGGCTTAGCGGTTAAGTGTGCGCGCTCCGCTGTTGGCGGCCCGGGTTCGGATCCCAGGCACGCACCGACGCACTGCTTGTCTGGCCATGCTGAGGCCGCGTCCCACATACAGCAACTAGAAGGATGTGCAGCTATGACATACAACTATCTACTGGGGCTTTGGGGGAAAAAATAAAAAATAAAAATAAAAAATAAAACAGCTTTATGAACTATAATCTATACATGCCATAAAAGTCATCCACTTTAAGTATACAATTCAAAGGGGGTTTATTATACTAACAGAGCTGTGTCATCATCACCACATATAATTTTAGAACATTTCAGTCACCCTAAAAACAGACCTCATTGCCTGATTAGTTCTCACATTGGCCTTCTTGAACTTCTCCAAAGAATGCACATGAGTGGGGGATGTTTAAGATATGTTTGGAAATGTTCAAAAAAGTATACTTCTGGGGGCCGACTCAGTGGTGTAGTGGTTAAGTTTGCACGCTCCGCTTTGGCGGCCCAGGGTTCACGGTTTGGATCCTGGGCGCAGACCTACACACCGCTCATCAAGCCATGCTGTGGCGGCATCCTATATACAAAATAGAGGAAGATTGGCACAGATGTTAGCTCAGGGACAAGCTTACCCATCAAAAAAAAAAAAAGAAAGTATACTTCTAGTTTTTAAAACTCTGAAATTCCGAAAAGAGTCAGAAATATTTACTAGCTGATATACTGAAATACTTGTAATAATTTTATCACTCCTGGAGTATGAATACATGAGGTTATTAAATATAGAGTTTTCAGTAATATTTATTTCTAACCATCTGAATGAATACTTTTGTGTAATTGGTTGATCTTCTGACTAAATATGATTTGGTGTTTACCAGGTAAACACACCTGATTAACACATTTTATTCAAATTATGTTAAACAGTTTGTCTTTAATCGAGTATCTTATGACGTAAGGTAGTCATTACTACTAAATAATAATTCAGAACAGTATATGATTTAAATAACATTTCCCTGAATAATAGTAGCATAGATAGACAAGCCATTATTATACTAATCACAAAGCCATCTCTAACATTATTAGCATATGTAAGATAGTGGTTGATTTTTTGCCTCTTCTAACACCAAACATCAATACTATGAACAGTTCTATTTTATTTTAATACTTAATCCATAGTAGTAAGAAAGGGCAGGAAATAGTACTTTTTAGACATAATACCCATAATGCAAAATTTTCACCTGTGTCATAATTTTTTCCCTTAACGATTACTTGAAAAGTTTCTTAAATGTAATTTGAGTCAGGATTTAAAATCTGTCATTATAATATCTTTACTAATGAAGTGTAGCCTGCTTTTTATGCATCATTTTGAAATTTTCTGAGTTTAACTATGTATACTTTTTAAATAAAAATGTATATATTTAAGGTGAACAGCACAATTTGATATGCATATACGTAGTGAAATGATTACTACGGTCAAGCTAATTAACATATCTCCTCCCTTAGTTGCTTTGTGTATGTGTAATGAGAGCTCCTGAAATCCTTTCTCTTAGCACATTTCCAGTATTTAATACAGTATTACTAACTATTAGTTAGTAGTAATTAGTTAGTAATTAGATCTGTAGACTTAGTCACCCTACATAGCTGCAACTGTGTACTCTTTAACCATCTTCCCATTTCTCCCACATCCCCACCCGCGGTAACCACTGTTCTACTCTCTGCGTCTATGTATTTGAATTTTTTAGATTCCAAATATAAATGAAATCATGCAGTTTTTTTTTTTTTTCCTGTGTCTGGTTTATTTTACTTAGCATAATGTCTTCCAGGTTCATCCATGTTGTTGCAAATGGCAGGATCTCCTTTTTTAAGGCTAAATGATATGCCATTGTGTGCCTGTGTGTGTGTATGCCAACTTTTCTTTATCTGGTCATGCACTGACAGACACTTAGGGTGTCTCCATATCCTGGCTATTGTGAAAAATGCTGCAACAAAAACATAGGAGTGCAGATATCTCTTTGAGGTACTGATTTCATTTCTTTTGGGTATATACCTAGAGTGAGATTGCTAGATTGGATGGTGTTCTATTTTTAGTTTTTTGAGGAACTGCCATACTGTTTTCTATAATGCTGGACCAATTCATATTCCTATCAACAGTGTACAAGTGTTTCAATTTCTCCACATCCTCACCAACGCTTTTTTTTTTTTTGATAATAGCCATCCTAACAGGTGTGAGGTGATACTTCACTGTGGTTTTGATTTGCATTTCCCAGATGATTAGTGATGTTCCTCACCTTCTCATGTGCCTGTTGGCCATCTGTGTGTCTTCTTTGGAAAAATGTCTATTCAGGTCCTTTTCCCATTTTTTTTTAAACCATGTTGTTTGATTATTGCTATTGAACT
Source organism: Diceros bicornis minor (assembly GCF_020826845.1). Classification (NCBI taxonomy): domain Eukaryota; kingdom Metazoa; phylum Chordata; class Mammalia; order Perissodactyla; family Rhinocerotidae; genus Diceros; species Diceros bicornis. The sequence goes on along the minus strand of NC_080742.1, from coordinate 92,538,982 downwards.
GTATGGGCTCCTTATGTATTTTGGATATTAACCTCTTATCAGATATATTTTGCAAATATTTCCTCCCAATCCATAAATTGCCTTTTCATTTTGTTGATTGTTTCTTTTTCTGTGCATAAGCTTTTCAGTTTGATGTAGTCCCACTTGTTTTTACTCTCATTGCCTGAGTTTTTTGGTGTCATATCCAAAAGATTGTTGCCAAGGCCAATGTCAAGGAGTTTTCCTTATGCTTTCTTCTAGGAGTTTTACAGTTTTAAGTCTTATATTTAAATCTTTAATGTACTTTGAGTTGATTTTTGGGGATAGTGTAAGATAAGGGTCCAATTTCATTCTTTTGCATGTGATATCCAGTTTTCCTAGCATCATTTATTGAAGAGACCATCGTTTCTCCATCTCTATATAACAACTCTACTCCATTGTTCCTCCTCAAAGGGCTTTCCTTGAAATACTCTCCTGTGGGATATGCTGATTGGAACAGTTTTCAAAGCCAAATAAATTTGGGAAACTGCACATTCTTTAGAGGTTTTAATTGTACATTTCCACATTAAAACCCCTCTGAACCCCTGCAGTAAGGAAATCTATGTTGTTATCTTCTGTTTTATCCCCATCTCCCAAAGCTATTTGCTCACAGATTTTTAAAAAATCTTGTTAGGTTGTATTTGCATCCTACAGCGTAATGTTCTATGGAGCATGTTTTGCGATTCATTTTTGATTTAAGCCAAGAATATAGCAACTGGGTGGGGGTTTTTTGTTAGTTTTAGTTGATATGGATCTATTTCTGGAATCTCTTTTCTGGATATTTTTCTATCTTCTCATTCATTCCACATTGTCTCAATTACTGTAGCTTTATAGAAAATCTTGGCATGAAACAGTGTTGGTCTTACATCTTTGTTGCTCACTTAAAATATCGTTTTAGCTATTTGAAATCCTTTGCATTTTCATATAAATTTTGGAATCAGCCTGACTATTTCTTCAAAAAGCTGCTGAGATTTTGATTGAAATGACATTGAATTTACATATCAATTTAGAGAAAATGAATATCTTGCCAATATTGTGTTCATTCTAGCAAAATTTGTACATGCTACATAACTCCACTCATGTTGGTCTCCTTAATTCATCTCAGCACTGTTTTGTTGGTTTCACGTATAATTCTTCTACATCTTTTGTTTGATTTATTCATAGGTAACTGATGTTTTTTGATTTTATTATAAATGATATTTTAACTTTTATTTTCCAATTATTTGTTGTTATCATATAGAAATACACTTAAAATTGTTTATATTGAATTTTTTTACCACAACCTAAATTTACTTATAGTTCTAGGAGCTGTGTTTGTATTAGTTTGACAGGGCTGCCATAACAAAGTATCAAAGTGGTTTAAACAGCAACAATGTATTGTCTCACAGTTCTGGAGGCTAGAAGTGCAAGATCAAGGTCTTGACAGGGCCATGCTCCCTCTGAAGGTGTTTGGGAAAGATCTTTCCCCCAGCTTCTGGAATTTCCTTGGCTTATGGCAGTCTAACTCCAATTTCACATGATGCTCTCTCTGTGTGCATGCCTGTGTCCAAATTTCCTGTTTTATAAGGACACCAGTCATCTAGGATTAGGGTTAGACCTTACTCCAGTATGACCTCATCTTAACTAATTACATCTGCAATGACCTTATTTCCAAATAAATTCACACTCTGAGGTACTAGGGGTTAAAACTTAAACATATGAATTTTTAAGGGACATAATTCTACCCATAACAATGTTTATATATAGATTACATAGGGTCGTATATGCACAATCATATCATCTTCCAATAATGAGAGTCTGACTTCTTCCCCTACAACTCATGCCTTTTGTGTCTCTTTCTTATCTTATTGTCTCTGGTTAGGATTTCTAGTACAATAGGGAACAGAAGTGGTCAAAATGTGTATAGTTGTCTTCTTCCCTGTCTTCGAGGAAAACATTCAATATTTTACCATTAAGTTCCACATTAGACCTAGGTTTTTTCAGATACCCTATAATAGATGGAGGAAATACTCTTCTATTTCTAATTCACTAAAATTTTTTATTATGATTTATATTGAATTTTTCAAATGCTTATTCTTCATGTAATATAAGGATAATGATATTTCTTACATTATCCTGTTAATTTTCAATTGCTGAACCAACTTTGCATTACAGGGATAAATACACTGGGTTTTATATATAGCATTTATAAGATGCTGAGTTTGATTTGCTAACTTGTAAAGGATTTTTGTGCCTATTTTCACTAAGATGATCAGTTTCTCATTTTCTTTTCTTGTAACTTCTTTATCAGGCATTAGTATTAGGGTAATATGAGGACATGCAAAATGACTTCAAAACGGTTCTGGCCACTTCTGTTTTATAAAAGGGTTTGTGTGAAATTGGTAAAATTTCTTCCTTTAATCATTGATAGAACTCAACATTGAAGCCCTCTGGGTCTGGAATTTTATTGGTGGGAAGATCTTTAATTGAAATATCAGTCCTTAATAGATATAAGGATATTCAAATTTTCCATTCAATTTCCTATTTCAGTTTTGTTCAGTTTTATTTTTTCAGGTAAATAGTCTTTCATTCAAGTTGGTATACATATTGTTAGTAAGCTCTTCAAAATACTTTGTTATATTTCTTTTAACAGCTGTTGGATTTATGGTACTATCCTATCTTTCATTCAGTACATTGATAAATTCTGTATCTCTGTTTTTTTGTTCCAATTAGTGTTACTATGAGTTTATAAATTTTATTAAAATCTCATAGATCAACATTTGACAGTTTTTTTCTCTTTTTATTTTTTGTGAGGAAGATCAGCCCTGTGCTAACATCTGCCAATCCTCCTCTTTTTTTTTTCTTTTTTCTTTTTTGCTGAGGAAGACTGGCCCTGGGCTAACATCTGTGCCCATCTTCCTCCACTTTATATGGAACACCGCCACAGCATGGCTTGCCAAGCAGTGCGTTGGTGCGCTCCTGGGATCCGAACCTGTGAACCCCGGGCCACCACAGCGGAGCGTGCGCACTTACCTGCCTGTGCCACTGGGCCGGCCTGACAGTTTTTTCTTGATTATCTGTTCTCCATTTTATTACTTTATTCTCTTATTTGTTGTGACGATTTGTGTTTAATTTACCTTTCGCTTTCTAGCTTCTGGAGTGAAAGCATAGATCACTGATTTTAACTTTTCTAAGTAGAGTCTTACTGCAATGAATTTCCTTCTAAGCACCGCTTTAGCTGCAATCTACAAATTTCAATATGTTGTGTTTTTATTTTCAGCAAGCTCAAAATATGTCTATTCTCCTTTGTGATTCTTTCTTTGATCTTTGTGTTATTCAGCAGTGTGTTTTTTAATTTCCAAACATTTTAGGATTTTATAGATATCTTCATCTATAATTTAATATTGTTATTGCAGAAAACTTGTTCTGTATGATTTCAATACTTTGGAAAGTACGGACATTTGTCTTTTGGCCCAGCAAATGGACTATATTGGTTAACATTCCATGCACACTTGAAACGCATACATATTCTGCAGTTGCTTGGTGTAATGTTCTATAAATATCAATTTTGTGGAAACAATTTAAGTATCATTCAATGCATAAATGGATAAAGAAGACGTACTGTATATGTACAATGGAATATGGTTCAGCCATGAGAAAGAAGGAAATCTTGCCGTTAATACAGATATATCTCGAGGAAATTATGCTAAGTAGGATAGATATAGAAAGACAAATACTTTATGATATCACTTATGTGTGGAAGTTAAAAAAGCCAAACTCATAAAAATAGAGTAAAATGGTGGTTACCAGGGGCTGGGGGATGAGGGAATAGGAGAGATGTTGTTCAAGGGTATGAACTTGTTACTAGTAGATGAAGTCCTAGAGATCTCATGCACAGAACAGTGAATATGGACAACAATATTGTATTATAATCATCAAACTTGCTAAGAGACTAGATCTTACTTATACCCACTACAAAAAAGAAATGATAATTAGGTGATGTGATAGAGGCACTAACTATCACTACAACAGCAATCATATTACAATATATAAATGTATAAAACCAACGGGTTGTACACCTCAAATTTACACAACGTTATATGTCAAATATATTTTATTTCCTGCCTTCAGACTTGAACTGAAACATTAGCTCTGAACTGAAATATTAACCCTTCATGGGTCTTCAGCCTACCTTTTTTCGGACTGGAACTTTTGGATTGGCTCTTCCAGGTCTCCGGCTTGCCAACAGCAGATCTTCGGACTTGTCAACTTCCATAATCATGTGAGTCAATTTCTTATAATATATATGTCAAATATATGCCAAAGGAATATGTGTGTGTCCTTTTGGTTCTATTTCTCTAAAGAACCTAGATGTCTTAGTTTGTTTGGGCTGCTACAACAATAATGTAGACCGGGTGGCTTAAACAACAAACACTTATGTCTCACAGTTCTGGAGGCTGCAAAGTCCAAATCAAGGTGCTGGCAGATTCAGTGTGTGATGAGAACCCCCTTCCTGGTTCATAGATGGTCATTTTCTCACTGTGTCTTCACATGGCCGAAGGGGCAAGGGAGCTCTTTCGGGTCTCTTTCATATGGGCACTAATACTATTCATGAGGGCTCTTCCCTCATGACCTAATTACAACCCAAAGACCAGCCTCCTAACATTGAGGGTTAGGATTTCTTTTTTTTTTTTTTTTTAATGATTCTATTTATTTATTTATTTTTATTTATTTTTTTCTTGCAGTAACATTGGTTTGTAACATTGTATACATTTCATACATACATCATTATACTTCTATTTCTGCATTGATTACATCATGTTCGCCACCCAAATACTAATTACAATCCATCATCACACACATGTGCCTAATCATCCCTTTCGCCCTCCTCCTTTCCCTCCTCCCCTCTGGTTTCATATACAGTAACCTACGTATATAGCAATCTATATTAAGCTGATGGTCTCTATAGTTTGACCTCTATCTGAAAGCTCTACTCTAACTCCCTTCCTCCCACATTTTATGTTTTGGATATCATATCTAACCTCTTTTTTGTCGGGGGTTAGGATTTCAACATATGAATTTTGGGGGAATGCATTCAGTCTATATCACCTGAATAATACACTTAGTGTTTAGTGTTGTAAGTACTGTAATGGTTTATATTTTTTAAACTATTTTTCATAGCTATCATTTTCATTTGGTTGTTTTATTTGGTGGGGGGGCATACATTTATCTCTGATAAAATTTCCCACCTGTTAATTCATATTTGACATGTTTAATACTTATCATAGTAATTTTAAAGTCTCTTCTGGGTAATTCTTGAGTCTGCTTTTATTGACTGCTTTTTCCTTTGATCATATGTGACATTTTCTTTCCTCTTATCATGATTTGTAATTTTTTCTAACTGCTTGCCACTTTGAGAAATAATAGAGACTTAAGTAAATAATATTTATCCTCAGGAAAAGGCATATTGGTGTTGCCACGTCACAACTCTAGGCAGAGAGCTAAATAAAGTTAATCTGCAGTAATTTGGGGTTCAATTTTGTTGCAGGTTTAGTTAGATTTGTTTGACCACTCCATGTGGATATGCTGAAGTCATGAATCATGACATTTTCTTAGTGGGGCTTGAGATCTTAGAACCAGTAAGACTCTGGAGATTTCTTTTTGCTTTACAGCTCAAGAGCCAGCTGTGAAAAGCTTGGTGAATTCTTCTGTTTTATGTGCCTAGTTATTAGGTTTTGGATCACTGGGGAATTTTCCTTGCTCTCTGTCTCGATATATCTCACCATCCTGCGGCACTTCCCACAGACTTTGGAGATCCACTGCAATGCCCTCAGTGGAGAGTCTCAGAGATATTTCTGTTTTGCTCCTGTGCTCTGCCACCATCTTATATATTCAAGCATTTCATGATCTCTCCCTCCTCTCCACTTCTCACCACTCATCCCCCATCCCTACATGCACCCTACATATACAACAAAATGTATATGTTTTGTTATGCTTACATATATATATTTCCTAACCTGAGAAAGCCCATTCATGCTTCTGCAATACCTTGAAGTTCATGACTCATATAGTTAAGTCCCATGGTGGTTTCACATACTAAAGCTCAAGGATCAAAGAGAAGTTTAAGCATTACTCAAATCTCTCAAACAATTAACACTGTCTACACACACGACTCTTACATATATCTGGTATCTGAAATTCTGAAATTCCTGGGGCTTCTGATGCTCCTTCTTCAAAATGACATTTTTGTTTCTTTTTCTCATCCAAAACATGTTCACCCTAATATTTTAGTCTCATCACATCTTTTGTCTTCTGCATAATACGTAGAATCATGGAAATTGCTCAGGCATTTCACCTCTCTCCTGATAGCTATCCTCCTTGAGAATTTATATATTATTTTATTCTAACAGTTTTCCTCTTGAGAATCCACCACAAAATAATGTAGTTTACTTTCTCTTTAGAGGGTGGGAAAAGGTGAAATACTGAACCAACACAGAGGAAAAAGAAAGACTGTGAACATTCACAGATGAATTTGTTTATCTTGTTATGCAACATTCCTTTGTACATGCTGCTCTATACATGGCTTGTATGTTCTGCTGGTATTTGAGTGTATAATTATATGTAACTTCTTGTCTATAATCATATCTCTCCTTTTAAAGTGTGGTATCATTTTTAGAAAACGCTCTATCTCTGTCATTTGTGTAAGTACAACCCATTTCACAGCACTTCACACTTAGTAAGTGATGGGCACATGCTTGCAGAACAGAAGTTCATTAAATTAGTTGTGTCATTTGAGGAGCTATAAACATAAAGGCACAAAGTATTTATTAAAATATCAGGCAGGTGGCAGATAGGTGGTATCTGCTAAGTCCTTTATTTTATACCTTCCTTTTTTGTTGTTGCTCTATAATTAACATTTCCTCTCAAATTTCCAGATGTCTTACTTTTAATGCCAGTGTGTTTTCATTTGAAGATTATACTTCATATTTAGTGATATGTGATTATATATGAAGGGAATTAGATAAGAAACTGGAACTCAGAAAACACAGCAATATTCAGAAGCAAAAGAAAACATTGGGAACAGAAATCAATACATATACAAGATGATACTGTGCTGATGAGAACTGAATGATAAATTCTACTGAAGTAGAGTGGAATTCCACTTAGAGGTTGTGAATGGTTCCCAATTTTTAGAGAAATTACGGAAATTTGTTTTTGGTATCCAAGAGCACCTGTATGTAAGAAATATCTCTTCATTGTAACTTTGACTTGTACATGGAAAGTATGGTACCAGCTATTGTCCTTGGAAAGAACTAAATGCAGGGAAATATTCCAGGGGCATATTCTTCAGTGTCATCTATTACCAGTTCTGTCTGATAATTTTATATGTGAGCACATTTAGCATAAAATGCTACTGCAAATTTAAGGAATTTCCCCCTAAATATTTGTTATATCCCAAAAGTGTTTGTTTGTTTTCTTGAAGTGTTTGTGTATATTGTCCAAACATTTGTGCATCCTTCAGGCCAGTGAAAAGGTATGTGAAGATGAGGCTTTTTTAAAAACTTTATATTAAAGGAAGTATTGAAACACTGGAAAACAAAATCTGATGTTGGTTTGGTACTTACTGAACTGGACTACTTGGGCCTAATATGTAGCACAATTTAAAACCTGAAACCCAGGCTTTCAGAAATGTGCTCTAGTAGTACAGGAAATGCATTCTATGGAACATAGTGGCAGGAAGGGTATTCTGTGGGAAAGAACTGGAGTATCCACTGAGGAAGAATCACACGTCCAATATTAATTACGAAAGGTCAGGGAATGAAGTGAATGTTGGAATGAGACAGGGAAGTTTTACCTCCGTGTTTGAGGGCCTGGTTGTGATTGGGCCTGAAATAGAAATTGTGAAGATGCTTGCAGTAGGCTAATGGTGGGGATTAAAGTGTACCCCATAGTAAGATGCAAAGTAAGAACTCTGATATCATGTTTGGACTTATGGACCCTAAGAGTAACTATTTCTAAGAGAAGTTTTACATTGATCTCCATTCTGAATTTCCCTTAATACACAAACATAAGGAAAGCTTTCTAAAAGTCACAGCCTGAGCTCAGCTGTACGATGAATAATTATGTAAAAAAAAAAAATCCCCTCCACTAGTCAGAATGAGGGCATCAGAAGAGATCACCAATAGGAAAATAGGCATGTCCAGTAAAGTATCAATATGCTGAGGGGACCCCCTCTCAGGGATGACCACTGGCAGGACTAGAAAGGCAGATATAATTTAAGGACCTGGAGGCTTGTCCAACGGTATATAGATGGGGATTCACTGTCACTGGTTTCATGATAGGCTAAAGGGTGTGAATTTCTCACAGGTTGCCAGTGAGCTCCTATGCCATAATAACTTGTCTACATAAAAGAAATGTAATTTCATTTCAGTAAGGCCAATGACATATGAGTTAGGCGCTTAAAAGAGAAATAAGAGAGATACAATAATAGATGCAGAGCAAGGCAAGTTATGCAAAGTCCTTTTAAATCTTTGCAATTACAGATGTGCCTTACAAAACAGCCAAAAAAACAATGAACAAAATGGCAATAAATATATACCTATCAATTACTTTAAATTTAATTGGACTAAATTTTCTAATCAAAAGAAATGATTAAAAATAAAACAAGACCCATCTAGACACTGCCTACAAGAGACTCACCTCAGATGTATGGACACACACAGACTAAAAGTGAAGACATGGAAAAAGATATTCCGTGCAAATGGAAACCAAAAGAAAGCTGGGGTAGTTGTACATATATCAGAGAAAATAGAATTTAAGACAAACACTAATGAGAGACAAAGAAGCTCATTATATAATGATAAGGGGGTCAATCCAACAAAAAGACATAACATTTGTAAATATTTATGCCCTCAAAATAGAAGCACCTAAATATGTAAAGCAAATATTAACAGACCTATAGGTCAGCAATACAATAATAGTAGGGGACTTTAATACCTCACTTTCATCAGTGGATAGATCATCAGACAGAAAATCAATATGGAAACATTGGCATTAAATGACACGCTAGACCAGATGGACTTAACAGATATATACAGAACATTCCATCCAAAAGCAACAGAATACTCATTCTTCTCAAGTGCATATGGAACAGTATCCAGGATAGATCGCATGTTAGGCTACAAAACAAGTCTCAATAAATTTAAGAATATTGAAATCATATCAAGCATCTTCTCTGACCACAATGGTATGAAACTAGAAATCAACTACAGAAAAAACTAGAAAATTCACAAATACGTGATTAAACAACATGCTACTGAAAAACCAATGGGTCAAAGAAGAAATCAAAAGAAAAATCAAAAAAATACCTTGAGACAAATGAAAATGGAAATACAACATAACAAAACTTACGAGATGTACCAAAGCAGTTCTAAGAGGGAAGTTCATAGTGACATATGCATACATCAAAAAATAAGAAAAATCTCAAATAAATAACCAAACTTTATACCTCAAAGAACTAGAAAAAGAAGAACAAACAAAGTTCAAAGTTAGTAGAAGGAAGGAAATATCAGAATGGAAAATAATGATATAGAAACTAAAAAGACAATACAAAACATCAATGAAACTAAGAGCTGGCTTTTTGAAAAGATAAACATAATTGGCAAACCTTTAGCTAGAATCACAAAGGAAAAAAAAGAACTCAAATAAAATCAGAAATGAATCAGGAGATGTTAAAACTGATATCACACACACAAAAAAGGATCATAAGAGACTACTGTCAACAATTCTACACCAACAAATAGGACAACCTAGAAGACGTGTATATCCTCCTAGAAACATACAACCTACTAAGACTGAATCATGAAGGAAAAGAAAATCAGAAGAAACAGATTACTAGTAAGGAGATTGAATCAGTAGTCAAAATCCTACCAACAAACAGAAGTTCAGGACCAGATGGCTTCGCTGGTGAATTCCACTAAACATTTAAATCAGATTAATACCAATCCTTGTCAAACTCTTCCAAAAAATTGAAAAGGAGAGACCACTTCCAAACTCATTTTATGAGTTCAGCATTATCCTGATACCAAAACTAGACAATGATGCCACAACAAAGAATATTACAGGCCAATATTCCTGATGAACATAATGAAAAAATACTCAACAAAATATTAGCAAACCAATTCAACAATACATTAAAAGGATTATACACCATGATCAGGGATGTAAGGTTGGTTCTACATCTAAAAATCAGTCAATGTGATACACGACATTAACAAAATGAATGAAAAAAATCATATCATCTCAATAGGCGCAGAAAATGTATTTGAAAAAATTCAATACCCATTTATAATAAAAACTCTCAACAAAGTGAGTATAGTTAGAATGTACCTCAACATAATAAAGGCCATATATGACAAGCCCACAGCTAACATCATACTCAATAGTCAAAATCTAAAAGCTTTTCCTTTAAGATCAGGAATAAGACAAGGATGCCCACTCTTGCCAATTTTATTCAACATAATATTGGAAGTCCTAGCCAGAGCAATTAGGAAGGAAAAAGAAAAAGAAGGCATCCAAATCAGAAAGGAAAAGTAAAGCTCTCACTATTTGCAGATGACATAATATTATGTATATAAATCCTTAAAACTCCTACCACAAACATTTAGATTTAGTAAATGAATTCAGCCAAGTTGCAGGATACAAAATCAATATACAAAAATTTGTTACATTTCTATACAATAATAATGAATGATCAGAAAGAGAAATTAAAGCAATCCCATTTACAATTGCATCAAAAAGAACAAAATACCCAGGAATAAATTTAACCAAGGAGGAAAAAGACCTGTACATTGAAAAATATAAGACATTAATGAAATAAATTGAAGAAGACACAAATAAATGGAAAGATATTCTGTGTTCATGGATTGGAAGAGTTAATATTGTTAAAATGTCCATACTACCCAAAGCAATCTGCAGATTTAATGCAATCCCTATCAAAATTCCAATGTTATTTTTCAGAGAGAGAGAACAATCATATAATTTGTATGGAACACAAAAGACCCTGAATAGCCAAAGAAATCTTAAGAAAGAACAAAGCAGGAGGCATCAGGGTCCCCGATTTCAAACTATATTACAAATTGGTAGAAAAACAGAAGCATAAATCAATGAAACAGTATAGACAGCCCAGAAATAAACCCATGCATATATGGTCAATTAATTTACAACAAAGGAGCCAAGGACATACAATGCAGAAAGGGCTTAAGTAGTGCTGGGAAAACTGGACAGTCACATGCAAAAGAATGAAACTGGACCACCATCTTACACCATACACAAAAATTAACTCAAAATGGATTAAATACTCGAAAGTAAGACCTGAAATCGTAAAACTCCTAGAAGAAAACAAAGAAGTAACCTCCTTGACATTGGTCTTAGCAGTGATTTTTTGGATGTCACACTGAAAGCAAAGGCAACAAAAGCAAAAAATAAACAAGTGGGACCACATAAAACTAAAAAGCTTCTGCCCAGAAAAGGAAACCATCAACAAAATGAAAAGGCAAACTCTAGAATGAAAGAAAATATCGTCAAATCATATGTCTGATAAGAGGTTAATATCCAAAATATATTAAGAACACATACAACTCAATACCAAAAAAAAAAAAAAAAACTATCTCATTAAAAAATGGATAGAGGAACTGAATTACACATTTTTCCGAAGAAGACATACAGATTACCAACAGGTACATGAAAAGGTTGCTCAACATCACTAATCCTAAGGAAATGAAAATCAAAACCACAATGAGACATCATCTCACACCTGTTAGAATGGCTATTATCAAAAAGACAAGAAATAATGAGTGTTGGAGACAACATGAAGAGAAGGGAAACTTTGTGCACTCTTGGTAGGAATGCACATTGTTAAAGCCACTATGAAAAACAGTATGAAGTTTCCTCAAAAAATTAAAAATAAAACTACCATATGATCCAGCAATTCTACTTCTGAGTATTTATCTGAAGAAAACAAAAACACTAACTCAGAAAGATATCCGCACTCCCATGGTCATAGCAGCATTATTTACAACATCCAAGACATGGAAACAAAGTGTCTGTCAATGGATAAATGGATAAAGAAAATATGGTATATACACACAATCAAATATTAACTGGCCATAAAAAAATAAGAAAATCTTGCCATTTGCGACAACATGGATGGACCTTGAGGTCATAATGTTAAGTGAAATAAGCCAGAAACGAACTCATAGATATAGAAAATAGATCGGTGGTTGCCAGAATTGGGGGAATTGGTGAAGGAGGTTAAAAGCTACAAACTTCCAGTTACAAAATAAGTCATGTGACGTAATGTACAGCAAGGTGACTATATTTAATAATATTGTCTTGTATATTTGAAAGTTGCTAAGACAGTAGATCCTAAAAGTTCTCACCACAAGAAAAAAATTTGTAACTGTGTGTGGTGATGAATGTTAACTGGACTTATTGCGGTGATCATTTCACAATATATACAAATATCAAATCATTATGTTGTGTACCTGAAACTAATGTTATATGTAAATTATATCATAATAAAAAAAGAAAGACAATATAATTTATGAAAAAAATTCACATTATTTTCAAAGTATTTGGAATTAGAGTAAAGCTTTTACAAATACTAAAATAACTACAAGAGTAATCATTTTGAAGGATAAGCACAAAGATGCCTACGCTTACAATATTATTATGCCTTTTTAATTAAGGAGTCCATAGACTCTCTGTTTAGACAAAAATTCTGGAGGTCACAAAGGTTTCATCTCCCATACTGACATCAACTCTTTGGTAATGGAGAGCTACGCTGAAAAGTATCATGATCAAGCGGATTGCTATAATTGGTTAGCAATGTGGGCAGAACATGTGAAAACTTTTTTAACATTCATCTGGATAAACATTACCATTTTAACTAAGAGAAAAAGAAATATAGAGCAAGATCACAAAGAATTTCCCTGCCCTAATGGTTTCTATGAGACCTGTATGTAGTTCAAATATGAAAATTTCATTTACAAATACATCTTTACTTAATCTCAGTAGGAATTAACTCTCACAATCTCTAGCAGACAATAGAGCTACTTTGCATCAGAGATCTTTGCTCAGATCAAAAAGATGGAAATCTTTCATGGAACATGAAAGATAATTATAAATTAACATGGGAAAATGGGATTACCTAGGAAGATAATAACTAACAAGAACAAAATTAAAGTAAAAATGCCACTTTTTTCCTGTACGTGAGTGAAATAATTTCTTATAAAAGCTCAGTTGTAATTGTACATGTGTATAGTAAGTTTGTAGAAGTATGATTATGATTGATAAACTCATTAAAATTGGTCAGATATAAAAATTAGATGCTTCTTGACCCAAATTTCATAGTTTTAATAATTTGAATTATTTTCCATGCTAACAAAATTGCTTGAATAATGCTTAGAGTACTATTCTTAAGCAGCCAATTAATGAGCTCATAAACTCACAAAAATTTTAAGGAAAGGTGTTGAGTTGTTAAATTAAGAAAAAGAGAGCATAGGGGCCAGCCTGGTGGCATAGTGGTTGTTTGCATGCCCCACTTCCGAGGCCCAGGGTTTGCAGGTTCGGATCCTAGTGCGGACCTGTGCACAGCTTATCAAGCCTGCTGTGGCAAGTGTCCCATATATAAAATAGAAGAAGATGGGCACAGATGTTAGTCCAGAGCCAATCTTCCTCAGCGAAAAGAGGAGGATTGGCAACAGATGGTAGCTCAGGGCTAATCTTTCTCACCAAAAAAAAGAAAAAGAGAGCATAGCAATTCAAAATTACAAAGAAAGGCGCAGAATTGAGTATTAGAAGTGTCAAAATGTTAATATAGATAATAATAAAGTAAGGTGACAATAATAGTGAGATTAATATTGGCAAGAGTAGATAACCTTATAATTTTGATTTCTCAGTTAAATGAAGAGGATTAGATGACTGAAATAGGCAGAAAAATCTTCAGTTGAGAATATTATTTTTTCTAGATTGGATGTCACAAAGGATTTCCATAGTAATTGACCAAACACTTCACCAAACATAGGCTCAATTCTCTTTTGTCATTTCATATAGAAATTTCTTGTGTTCAGATTTACCTCAGTTAAATGAGTTTCCTTAAGCAAAATATTGTATTCACAACACAATTAACAACAGCACAGTCTACAAGTAATACACTTTAAATATAAGGACTCACATAAGTTGAAAGTAAAGGGATGGAGAAAAATATACCATGATAAAACTAATAAACAGAAGGCTGGTAGCTACGTTATTCCCAGACAAAAATTTCAAAGAAATATAATTATCATAGGTAAAGAATGTCATAAAATAACAATAAAAGGGTCAATTCTCCAAGAAAATCCTAAACCTCTATGCACCTAACAACAAAACATCAAAATTCAAAAATAAAAGCAGAACCGAAAGAGGCACAGACAAATCCACTATTATAATTGCATATTTTAGCATCTCTTCTTCAGTAATTGATATACCAAGCAGGCAGAAAACCAGCAAGGATAAAATTGACCTGAAAAGCGTTGTCAATCAACTTATCTAACTGACATTTAAAGAATCCTCTATCCTGCAATAGCAGAATACACATTTTTCTAAAGCTCACATGGACTATTGAACAGAACAGATCACATTCTGGCCATAAAACAAACTTTAATTTAAAAGAACATAAATCATACAAAGTATGTTCTCAGGCCACAATGGAATCAATAATTAATAACCTTCCAAAATAGAAAGCAATAGGCCCAGACGATTTCACTTATGAATTCTGTCAAACATTTAATGAAGAAATGATACCAATCATCGACAATCTCATCCAGAAGATAGAGGCATAGGGAATACTTTCTAACCCATTCTACGAAGCCAGCATTATTCTAATAACATAACCAGATAAAGATCTTACAAGAAAGGCAACTAAAGACCAATATCTTTCATCAACATACATACAAAATTCCTCAACAAAATATTAGCAAATGGAATCCAACAATGCATAAAATAATTGTACAACCAAGTGAGATTTACTTCAGGTACGCAAGACT
Source organism: Diceros bicornis minor (assembly GCF_020826845.1). Taxonomy (NCBI): domain Eukaryota; kingdom Metazoa; phylum Chordata; class Mammalia; order Perissodactyla; family Rhinocerotidae; genus Diceros; species Diceros bicornis. The sequence continues at coordinate 92,523,899 of NC_080742.1, read as the reverse complement.
GTTTTAACATTCAAAAATCAATTAAGTTAATCCATTACAGCAAGAGGCTAATAGGAAAATTCGTATGATCGGATCAATTCATGCAGAAGCATTTCACAAACTCCAACACTCATTCATGATAAAACTCACGGCAATGTAGGAGTAGAGAATTTCCTAAGCCTGATAAAGACTATGACTTCATGAAGGTACAAAAATGGAGATGCTATAGGACAAGGTAAATAAAGGGTGAGAACAATCCATGCTTTGCATCTTTCCTTACTCATCCTCCGGTGGGCTGTGGAGAATGGCTGTCCAGTTTTCTTACTGATAATTGAAATTCTCGACTAGTTTTCTGTCCTACCACTTCTACATATTATGAAACACTTCTGTTAGTAAGTATAGCTCTGTATGGCTGATAATAATAACAATAATTACTATTAATGTAATAGCTAATATTTATTTAACATTTATTGAGGATTTATGTGTCAAACATTGTGCTACGCAGTTTACATGGTTTATCTTATTTCAACCTCAACATAATTCTATGATTTACTTTTGTTTCCTATTTATAGCTGAAGATCGTAAGGTAGAGAAAGTAAGCAATTTGACTAGTGCTATAAACTTAGTGGAAAAGTCAGGATTCAAGCCTACATAATCAGGCTCCAAAATCAACTCTCTCCCTCTCCTCTCTAGCTGAGTATAGTTAGAAAAATAAAACCTTTCAATTAATTCTGGTAAAACCCAGGGCCTTCTCTCCTCATTGAGAATTACTGGCGTAGGCCTTAAATATTTGCATCAGAACACCAAAGGACCAATTATAGAAATTTAGAAACCTTTGCCTTTTCAGAAGTCTATGTTCAAAAAAATGAAGGCAGAATTTACCATACGTTGAAACCATGTTTTCTTTTTTCTCTCAATCCAACTCCATCTCACTTTTTGTGTGTGTGTGTGAGGAAGATCAGCCCTGAGCTAACACCCGATGCCAATCCTCCTATTTTTGCTGAGGAAGACTGGCCCTGGGCTAACATACATGCCCACCTTCCTCTACTTTATATGGGACGCCGCCACAGCATGGTTTGACAAGCTGTGCGTCGGTGCGCGCCTGGGATCCGAACCTGCAACCCCCAGCAGCCAAAGCGGAGCACGTGCACTTAACCACTGCACCACAGGGCCGGCCCCATCCATCTCACTTTTGATAACTGTGACCTTTTTCCACATCCTGGCATTAGATTATTTGTGTATCTAAGGTTGTTAGCTTTTGTTTCTTTTATTTTACCATAACGGGAAAACAGAAATATTTCTTTAGGGGAAGTTAGAAATGTGGCATTCTACCCAGTAGCTTAAAACTATTTTTTAATTAGTTAAGATAATAAACGTATCCTAAATCAAGGAGTAGCTTTTTCTAGAGTTTTAATTTCCTAATTTAATATTTCCAATACCTCTAAGACAAAAAAGAGACATTAAGTATTTTGATTTCAGAAAGTTTAAACACTTAATAACTAAACTTTATGAAATCGAGTGCTCTTATTTTCTTGGTCTTCTCCATGAAAATATATTCCATATAGAGAAGTTAATAAAGATAAATGGATTGTTTACTGAAGAAAAACACACAGCACTAACCATAGAGTACTATAATTAAATTACCAAGCAAATAAGAATATTCAAATGCCAAGTAGAATTCAAATTACTTGTCCTTTATATGAATATGCGACTTGCTAAAGAACAATATAGTTTCTTGGTTAATGGCAATTGCATACTTTTCTGCAAATTTTATGGAACAGAAGTCCAGAATAAGATAAAAAATATAAAACAGTAAAAACAAATAAAAATACACACCCTATAGGTGAATTTGAAGTTTTCTTTTGTTAACAATTTATTTCTTAATGAAATTAAGTAGAAAATCCATTAAAATTTGACAAAATTGCAGGAATGGGAGCAGGCATATTTAGAAAAAGCTTTCAAATTCAGTGTTTTTCTTTTAACAGCCTACCTTTAAAAAAATTATGACAACTTTTTTTATCTCCTTTAGTTAACCTCCTTTGTCTCCTTCTCCATAAAATGCTTGGGAATAATATCCTTTAGTCTTCCCATTTATGTAATTCCAAAATTCCTAGTCCAAACGTATTGTATTCATTAGGACATAGATTTACATATTACACTAAAATAATGATTGTTACTTTCTTGCTGACTTTGAATAATTGGCCTACAAGAAAACTGTACATAAACTATAGAGGAGTTGTATTAAAGTTACATATGCTTATTAGAGTTCTTTACCATAAACCTACAGGCATATTTAACAGTGAGAGTACAACCTAGTCCAACAGTGATTCTTGGGATTTATTACCTTTCAATCTTGAACAAAATCCCTATAAAAACTTCTTGTTAAGACCAAGATAGAGTAACAGCATCTGAATTTACACTCTCAGCTCAAACAACTAAAAATCTGGACACAATATATAAAATAACACTTTTCAACACATTGGATATTTTGCAATTAAGAACAGCGTTCCCTAAAAGATGTAAACCAACAAGGGGAGCTCTATGATTGGCACGGTATACTGTGTGGAGAGAAGTTCCCGGACGCATCACAGCAAAGTAAAAACCCAAGCAGAGGGTGGTACTCTCACTGAGTCGTGGAGAGGAATTTGAGCTTCTGGGTAGGACAAGAGGCTGGAGTTCACAGGGCAGAATCCTGAGGGAGATACCTGCACAAAAAAAAGCAATTTGGAGATGTGCAGAGGGTCCTCAAGTCTTCAGCCGAGTACTGATCAGTTTGTATGGTGAGAAAACTACCTGAGGTCAAGGAAGCAATGATCTAAAACAAACAGAGAGAAACAACCCTCAGAGCTCACACAGAGCCAAGTATAGTTCCTGTTCCTACAGACAGAGTGGAAAACCTCGTAATTCACAGGTCATTGGGTAGACTACTCAAAAGGGACTCTCCCTAGTAATAGAGAAAAATTAGACCTAGACTAAAATTGGTCCTAGTCCTGCCTAAAAAATCTTTAAAAAGCAAGACAGGAAAATATCACACTATTTTCAGGTAACTGTGTTCAATAACAAAGCTCAACACTATTTATAGGAATGCAAAGGTATACAAACACAACAAGATGTCCATTCAAAAATTACCAGGTATGCAATAAAGCAGTAAAATATGACCCATGATGAGGAGAAAAGTCAATTTATCAATCAAAATTAATCCAAAAATCACAGATTGTAGAATCAGTAACATTATACTAAAACACTTATTAAACCTTATTCTATATGTATAAGAAGCTGGAGGAAAAGAGAGAGCATGTTAAGTAAAACATGGAAATATAAAAAAGGTGCAAATTTAATTCTAAAGGTGAAAACTACAATGTCTGGTGTGCAATGCACTGGATGGGATTAATGGCAGATTAGACATCGCAGAATAAAAGATCAATGAACTTGAAGGCATAGAGATGGAAACTATCCAAAATAAAATTAAGAGAAAGAGGAATAAAAAAACTAAATAAATTGTGCATTATTGAATTGTAGGACAAATTCAAGCACCTTACTATAAATGTAATTAGAGTTCCAGAAAGAGAGAGGGAAATGGGGGAAGAAAGACAGAAATAATAATAGGAAAAATAAAGTTTGAAATGGTCCAAATTTGATGAAAACCCAGAGATCCAAGAAGCCAAATGAACCCCAAACACAATGACATGACAAAAATTATTCCAAGGTACGTCATAGTTAATTTGCTTAAAACTAGCGATAAAGGAATAGCTCAAAAAGTAGTCAGAGGAAAAGCAAACAGAACATACATAGAAACAAAGCTAAAAATAACAGTAGACTTCTCATAGGATATAAGGCAAGCCAGAAGTTAGTGGAGCGGTATCTTTAAAGTACTAGAAGCAGGGGCGGGCCCAGTGGCGTAGCAGTTAAGTTCGCAAGCTCTGCTTGGTGGCCTGGGGTTCCCCCGTTTGGATCCTGGGTGTGGACATACACACTGCTCATCAAGCCATGCTGAGGCAGCGTTTCACATAGAGCAACTGGAAGGATGTACAACTATAATATACGACTATCTACTGGGGCTTTGGAGAGAAAAAAGGAAAAATGGAGGAAGATTGGGAACAGATGTTAGCTCAGGGCAAATCTTCCTAAAAAAAAAAAGTACTGTAAGAAAAACAAAGCAATTAATGTAGAGCTATATGCGTGACATAAATATCTTCAAAACAAAGTTGAAATTACATTTTCACGCCTTCAATGGCTAAAAGCATTAATCACCTACAAACTTGAAATACAAGAAATGCCAAAGGAAAATTTTCAAGTAGAAGTAAAATGACACCAAATTTTACTTTCAATATATACAATGGAAAGAAGAATATTAAGATGGTGACTATATGAATAAATATAAAATGTTTTTCTTATTATGTAAAAACTCCAAATGATAATTAACTGTTTAAATGAAACACAATGATATTGTATTGTGGACTTTTTTTTTTTCTTTTGTGAGGAAGATCAGCCCTGAGCTAACACCTGCCAATCCTCCTCTTTTTTTTTGCTGAGGAAGACTGGACCTGGGCTACCATCCATGCCTGTCTTCCTCCACTTTATATGGGACACCACCACAGCACAGCTTGCCAAGCGATGCATCGGTGCATGCCCGGGATCTGAACTGGCGAACCCCTGGCCACCACAGCAGATCGCGCACACCCAATTGCTTGTGCCACCAGGGCAGACCCTGGACTTTATAATGTATGCATGACAATAATGACACAATGGCTAGTAGGGGAAAAATGAAAGCAATCTATATAAGGTTCTAATACTATGCATGGTGTGGTATGATATCATTTGAAAATAGACTAAGTTAAAATGCATAGTATAAATATAAGCAAACACTAAAACAAACTAAGCGTTATAGCTAATAATTCAACAAAGGAGAAAAGATAGAATCATAAAATACACTAAATTAATATAAAAGAGTACATTACAGTAGAAAAAGTGAAACAGGAACAAACAGAAAACAAGTAGCAAACGGTAGATTTAGAGCCAACCATCACAATGATCATATTAAGTGATATAAACTATTTAATTAATAGGCAGTGATTGTCAAAAAGGATAAAAAAGCAAGACTCAACTATCTTCTGCTTACAAAATATCCACTTTAAATATTAGATGCAATGAACAAATTAAAAGACAAAACCTACCACAGCTTTTTCAAGAAGAAATACATTACCTGAATAGCCGTGTATCAGTTATTTGTTGTTAAAATCCTTCCCACAGAGAAAGGTACAGACCAACGAGGCTTCACTCTAGTAAATCCAACAATACATAAGAAGTATAATAATCCATGCCTTGAGTCACAAAAATTACTGTAATATGGATCATAGACCTAAATATAAAGCCGAAACTTCTAGAAGTAGAGGAGAAAATATTTTTGAGCTAATATTAAGCCACGATTTCTTAAAAGAATAGTAAATATATAAAACCAATGGGTTTTATAAAAAGTAAAAACTGCTGGTCTTTTAAAGTCACTCTTAACAGATCCAAAGATAAGACACACCTGGAAGAAATTATCATATATCTGATGAAGAATTCATATTCTAAATATATAAAGAAATCTCAACACTCAATAAGAAGAAAACCAGCAACTTGATTAGAGTTGGGCAAAATATTTGAATACAAATATTTTTCTGTTCACTAAGGAAGAAGTATAAGCTGCAAACAAGCATTTGAAATGTTATTCAACATCATTAATTATAAAAAAATTGAAAATTAAAACCACAATCTGACACTACTCCACACCTTTTAGAATATTTAAAATTAAAAAGCCTAACCTAACCTAAAAACTCATTGGCAATATTGTGGAGCATTTGTAAAGCGTAAAATAGTAAGCATATTTGGGAAAATAGCTTGGTTTTTCCTTAAAAAGTTAAACATTCATGTACCACATGACCATCCATTTCATTTCTAGGCATGTGTCCACGCAGAGACTTGCACACAGAGGCAAATACAAGGCATGAGTAGGTAGTTAGGGGAGAAATCAAAGGAAATAGCCCAGGGAGGTGAAGCCCTTACTTACCTCCTTCAGATCTCAATGAGGGGTGAAGAAACCTGTAGGCTTTCCAAAACTTGTGTGAGAAAGAAAATATATGTGAAAAATGTGAGAAATTACTCATGCAAATTAAATCAAATGCAGTAGGTTGAACAAGAATATTTACAAGCTTATTATATATAAGAGAATAATGTCTCAAAGGATATATTAAAACTAAAGGTCTAGAACTCTTAAGAAGAAAACCAACAACACTAAAAGAAATTGGTAAAGGATATCAATACGTTTACATTAATTTCTTAAAAATTCAAAATGTACCATAAATATATGTAAATATGTTCAATTTCAGTATTAAGAAAATATAAAAGTAAAAACTAGATGGCCTGAATAACGTTTATATTGATAACAGTTATTAAAAGTGGTAACACCTACTTGGGTAGCAGATGCAAGGAAAGTGGCTTTTCTTGAGTTCTCACGAAAGTATTTATTGCTTTCCATTCTTTTGGAAAAGCAATTTCAAAAATATCTGCTAAAATTTCAAACACATATAGACATTGAAATAAAAGACAAAAATGTTATTGCAGTGTCTCATGTAGGCAAGATATTTGGAAATAAATTGTGGCACTGATTACTATATATAATATATGAAAAATAAACATTTATATCACTAGTTGGAGAGATTTGTTGGATACTATTATGCGAGAAGAGCAAGATGCAGAAAAGTATATATAATGTGCCATATTTGTTACACAAAAATGGCAAAAATCCATTTTATGTGTGCTTATGTGTATCAATAATGATATTATGAACATGGAGAAAAGTACACACCGGGTTGTTAACATTAATTACATGGTAGGTAGAGGAGAAAAGAAAATAAGAGGGATGTAAATAAAAATAATACCAAAATGCTGTAAAAATAAGAATGTCCATTTTCCAGTAAAAAAATAACAACTCTGTGGTAAGACATATATGAAAATACGTGGGTGGGTTGAGGGCCAGGGTGTATCTAGAAGGACATATAAAAAGACAACTTAAAAATATCAGTGGCGCTTCTTTCAAGAAATTGAGGACTCAGGGCTGGCCCGTGGCTTAGCAGTTAATTGCAAGCACTCCGTTACTGCCAGCCGGGGTTCAGATCCCCGGCACGCACTGACACATCACTTGTCCGGCCATGCTGAGGCGGCATCCCACATACTGCAACTAAGAAGAATGCGCAACTATGACATACAACTATCTACTGGGGCTTGGGGGAGAAAAAGGGGGAGAAAAAAGGAGGAGGATTGGCAATAGATTTTAGCTCAGGGCCGGTCTTCCTCAGCCAAAAAAAAAAAGAGGAGGATTGGCATGGATGTTAGCTCAGGGCTGATCTTCCTCACAAAAAAAAAAAAAGAAAAAGAAATTGAGGACTCTTTTACTTCCTCACTTACATTTTTGAGTATTTCTTAATATTTTTACGATAAATATAAATGTAAATATAGTGAGAAAACTATTAAAGTATAGGAGATTTTTAAAAAATTATATTTGGTGGAAAATGTATTAAAGAAGTCTTTTTTTTTTTTTTAAATCCAAGGCAGAATGGAATGCTATTTAAACCAGCATTTCAAAAATGTAACACTTTAAGAATTTATTCACTCACGTAACTAAAAAGCCCAAGAGTAGCCCCGGCTTTTAGCACTGTTCATACCAGAACCCAAGCAGTGTCATCAGCAATGTGTTTTTCTACGTCTTTCTGCATTGCTTTCCTTTGTGTTGGGTTTGTTTTCAGGCAAGGTCTACTGAAGGTTGACAACATGGCCATAAAAAGTTCTAGGCTTATATCCAACTAGATGAGGGCTTCAGTGAATGAATAATTTCTTCTCTTTATCCAATGTAACAGCAAAAGTCCCTGGGTTGACTTTCCCTTGCTCTTACATGGCCTGGGTCATCTGCTCCAACTCTTTGTCTTCAAATGCATGCATTGATTGGCCCATCCTTGGAGTCAGAGTTTGTCTCACCTGATTCGTGTAGTGTCAGGGTGATTTCCTTCACAAAAGTAGGGATGCCAGTATCAGACGCACAGGAGTTGTGCAGTAGTCAAAAGGACAAGAGAAATCTACTACATTATGTCCTTCCTAAATGAGACAGAAAATCAAAAAGGTATGAAGAAAAAGATAGATATGACCACCTAAGTTTATATACCTTGTCTACATGAAATTCATTATAAGCGCAAGTTAAAAGGTAAGAAACAGATTGAAAAATACATACGTTGCAATGAAATGTTTAATATTTATATGTAAAGAATCGCTATAACTCACAAGACAAAAGAAGATAACAATAGAAAAAATAAAGGATAAAAGCAGGAATTCTCAGCAAGAAAATGCTAATGGCCAATAAGCTTATAAAATATTATTCTCATTAGTAATCAGTAATGCAAATAGATGTGATCATAAGATTTTAATTTTCATTAATTATATTATGGAACTAAAATGCAAATATGATAAATTACAATAGTAAAACAGCCTACTAAAATTGGTACTCTCATACACAGTTGATGGAAGTATAAATTGGTAGCACTTTTTTGTCTGGTACAGCTTTTAAAGTTGACAAGTTGACAGTAATCTGTCAAAATTGAAAATGTGCATACTTATGTCTACCCTGCAAAAATATTCACAAATACACAAAATGTATATTTATAAGAATGTCATGGCACCATTTGTAATAGGGAAAAATGGGAAACTAAATATCTATCGCTTGGCTAATGACTAAGAAATTATGGGATATGCATATTTTGAATAATATGAAAGTCAATTAAAGTATGAAATAGCTCTATATGAACAGAAATGTATAGCTCACTAGACAATAAATATATGATTTTATTGAAAGTAATTCTATATGTTTATGTGCAAGTACACATTATCCCTAACTAATTATTCCTCGCTCTGTGTGTGTGTGTATGTGTGTGTAAGAATGCATAGAGAAAGAGTAGAAGGATGGGCATAAACTGTTGATAGATGTTACTTCTGTGGGGGAGCAGAGCCTAGAGAGGGAAGAGAGAAATATATTTCTGTATTGCTAGAGGTTTTGTGACTATATCTTATAATTCTCCAATTTATGGTTAGTGGGGATAAAGTGCTGCAAAAGCTGGAATAAATGAAGAAATAAATGTGTTGTCATATCAGCAGAAATTACAAAAATAATCTCTCTGAAGCCTGTGATTCAAAGAAACAGCAACTGTTGTTTTTGTTCTTACCTTCATTTCGTAGGCCAGCCTTAATTATTTTCTCCTCTTGCGTCCTGACCCATCTCCCCTTCTCCACCCCTAAGCCTCCTGGTGCTGGCAATACACAAGCAGACGGAAATGCGAACAGAAGCAGATCTGGACCGGGCCATTATTGCATGGTCTCTGTGGAGATGTATCTCACAGGTGGTAGTTTATTTCCTGTTATCAACATACCATTAGGAATTTATTGGCTGATATTTCTTATATTTTCTGAAATCTTTAGAATTTTCCTGGTGGTTGAAGGAGCTAAGCCTAGAGCACAACACACTTCCTCCTGTGCTCACTTTCCTGGAGTTTTTTCCATTTTAAGGTAAGTTAACTATTTTAATGTTTTTCTTTTCTTTTTATTGTTGAAAATAGCCGAACGATTCACTATAAATCAATAGATGGTCACCAGAAAGTGGGCTATTGCTTGCCAAGTTATCTCTTTGGGGTTGTTTGGTGCACGTGGAGCTGAGCCGCTGGGGTCTGGTGTGCTGGTGCCAGAGGAGCAGGGCTGGGGCTGCCTGTCGGCGGTGGCCAGCGTGAGGACAGGTCAGCGCTGCCTAGATCAGCATGGAACAAGGGTGTTCTGCACAGCCCTTCTAGAGAGCTATTTAATTTGAATATGCCTATTAAGCTGATATGAAATAGTCATTCTTTTTATTTTGAATAAACACTTTTATAAAAACTCACTTTTCTCAATCATGTTTTATTTCACTCTGAAGCCAAAAGAATTTTTTGGTGAGAATATATCACTAGAAGAGTAATATAGACCAAGGCAACATTATTTTATTTACAAAAAAGGGTTTTTGCATGAACTTTTAAGGAAATACTCAGCATAAAAAGTATTTTGCATCTGTAATTCTAAGATATTTGGCTTACTATTTAATTCATTTTTTGATACTCTAGCACACATGTTCAGAGTTATTGAATTTGATTATTTAAAAAATACTGTCACCTTGATAATTCTTTTTGTTGCCTTCAGGTCATTCTTGTTTTTCTGTGTTTGTTAATTGTCCTACTATTGTACTTGCCTTTGAGTAAAATAATTTTTAAAAATCATGTTGCCGATACTGTGATGTTATGAATGTTTATTCTAAACATGCCTTGAGGGAAGTTCTTGATATCCAAAGTTTGGAGTATTTCAGACTTTGGATGAAGAAAAACTAAGTTCCTTAAAGTAACTTTAATGCATTATTTAATGATTGCAATAAACACTAATACATTTTTTTCTCTCTAGAAAAAAAGAAAAATCATCATTTAATATTTATACAATTTCTCAATTTACAATTGAAGTTACAAGTATTCACTTTCCTGTTCTTGGTACATAAACCTCTTCATTATATAAAATAGCCATGAAGGAACTTTTTTTTCCACTAATAAACATAATAAGAAATATCAGAACTTTCAATTGAGCAATTTTTTTTTTTTTTTTTTTGTGAGGAGATCAGCCCTGAGCTAACATCCGCCAATCCTCCTCTTTTTTTTGCTGAGGAAGACGGCCCTGGGCTAACATCTGTGCCTATCTTCCTCCACTTTATATGGGACGCCGCCACAGCATGGCTTACCAAGCAGCGCGTCGGTGCGCGCCCGGGATCCGAACCAGCGAACCCCGGGCCGCCGCAGCGGAGCGCGCGCACTTAACCGCTTGCGCCACCGGGCCGGCCCCTCAATTGAGCAATTTTTAAATCAAAATTATTTCTTGCATAAAGATCTTTTTTTACATTGCTTCACACAAAAACAAATGCATATGTTTGCTAACTTTCTTACCTCACATATTTTAAGTTTATTTCTATGCTGGGAAACCATGCTTTTTAAGCTATTAAAGTTATACGAGGGAATAATTCATTGTATATAAGAAAGAAAATACTATAAAAAGTATGCTTGTCTTTTAGAAAGTCTTGATAGTATTCCACAGAGTTCATTGCATGATAATTTATCACATGATTGAGAAAAAAGGAAAATTTTGTCCTATTTTGGGAACTAGCATATGAATTAAAATAAACAGATCAGAATAAATAAACGCTATTTGGAGAGAGAGAGAGAGACCTAAATAGTGGTGTTTCATCTTTTCTAAGATGTACGGAAAGAGGGAGCATGGGGAAATGCTTTAGTTGACCCACACTCTTCTGAGTACTGCAGTGCAGGGCAAGAGAGGGTGATCTCTCTCCTCCCGTAGAAACAAATGAATGTTAATGAGCCCAAGTGAACAAGCTTGGACTGGATTCTAAACAATGCTTACAGGATAATGGACTCAGCTATCCATAAAGACCCAGGAAAGGCATCACATAAATAGAAGTCTGGGCAAGAAAGTCTTTTAAATAATAAAGAACAATAAGGATTATGTTAGAATTCTTGCATTTGAATAAGATTTATTTTTTAGTGAGGTAATAGGGAACTTGGGCAGCTTAAGTTTGGGTACTGAGTAAGGGGAGACATTAATTGACAGTACACAGACTTATAACAATTAGAATTATTAGGGTATTCCCTATAGCTCTTGTTGTTTCTGTTCTATCCATCCATCGATTTATCTACTTGTCCATTCATTTATCCATCCATCTCTACCTATCTCATGCTTATTGAAAAGTGTATAAAATACATCACATAAGTTGAGACAGCAATTTTTCAAGTGTTCAGTATTGAATTCTTATTAATTTGGAGGAATATATTTTAGAGTCTAAATCATATTTCACATCTGTTAGTGCCTGGACATTCTTAGCCCTATAAGATAGGTCAGGTACTAATATTTCCATACAAATAAGGAAACATAAATTCAAAAATACCCAAAGACCTCTGAAATAATTAGTAAGAGGGGACTCTGATTATTCCCCTGAAACATAATGACTGTAGTTTCTTTCTACATTTTATTTTCTTCTTATTAAGAATCTTCTAGTTGGACAACAATTTGGTGTCCCTCAAGTTTATCAGTCAGCTTTAAATTATTTATCTTATTTATTCACTCATTCAATTAGTCATTTATTCAAAACGATACTGATTGTGCAGCTGGGACTGTGAGAGGTGATAGAGATGCAGATATCAAGAGAACTCAGTTCTTTCCTTCAAAGGACTGACAGTTGTTTCAAATATTCTAACACTTAGGGAAATATCATGCTTTTTACAGATTTAAATGTACTAATATAAATAATTTAAAAATCGTCAAAGTCATGGTACAGTATAATGTTTCATAGGTTGGAATAAGACTGCTGAAGTTCAGATCTCAGTTCTCCCACTTTCCACTTGGGTGGTCTTAAACAAGTAACTTAATTTCTCTCTCCTTCAATAACCTTATCTTTAGAAGAGACTGATAATAATAGCTGCCTCAAAGGATTAGTGAGAGTATCAAATGAGTCAGTTCATGTTAAGTGCCTAGAAGAGTGCCTGACATGTAGTAACAACTTAATAAATATCACCTCTTATTACCTACGCGTCAATCATTCGTTCATATGATATATTACTAGTCTCTAATAGCGATTATAGTTCTTATTAGTCTAATTTATAATATACATAATATATATACCTAATATATATACATATCATATTATGTATATATGTATGTATATTGATAAACATCTTAACATTTAAATAGTATATATATAATCTAATGAAAAACATCTATTCACATCTATGTGATGTCTCCTAAGATTAGCAGACTCCTGTATAAACCAAACTATCTGTGGTCTCCATAGG